>NW_026623645.1:274087-450325 GCF_030028575.1 Malurus melanocephalus | reverse complement strand
TAGCTTATGCCTAATGTAGTGTAACTTTGCCTAAAGAAAAAAAAAAAAAAAAGAGAAGCCAATTTATATTATCTACTTTTCATTTTGAAATTTTCTTAATCAAGTGTTATGTCTCTTCAATGATTAAACTGGGAAATTCAAGACCACCTCCAAATTCCTGGTTTGGGATGCATATCTGGCCTCACCTTGATTGTTCATTAGGACAAAATCTGCATAAAAATTGCATAAAACCCTCCCTTAAGCTCACGAGTACAGGCAACTGACAATCAAAAATTGTGTGGCCTGCTGCAGTGTGCATGTAAAGATCAGTTGAGAGGGAGACTAGGTYTGACAATTCACACTTCACATCTAAGGAAAACAACAACAACAAAAAAAATTAAAAAAGCCCAACATAGGTGTATCTTACAGTAATTCACACACAAGTCCATGATCCACAAAACACTATCTGTTTGTCTATGTTAGGTGTTGTCCTTACATGATCTAAAAGATCCTAAGGAAATTACATGAGTTGCTCAGAAAGAAGCAGCAAAGAGAAATAGCTACCACAAAGATTAAACCTCTGGGAAATACAGCACGGTGACTGCCTGGAATTTTCAAAAGCAACAATCAATTTTGGGCATTTCCCAGTTTTGGCACACAAACCTATTTTCAAAAAGTGCAGAACAAGTGGCATCTGAAGTTTGGCAGCTTAATTCACAGGTCCCTTTGAAACTATTGTCCATTTTATAATCTTTGGCTAAATSGCAATCAGGGAATAGGGAAAACACTGCCTGCAAACATTTGATGAGGCTCAATGCCAGTAGGAGGAAGTCTTTTCGATCCCCATCTGCAATGATATCCATTTGTAGGCTAAGGCCAGTGAAGTCTGTAGTGCTCTTGTTGGCCCTATATCAGTACAGTTGCGAAAAAGAGGCCTGAGATATATTTCAGAGTTCAGTTACATTGGTACCATGTAAAAAAAAATAGGAAGTTTACTAGGAAAGTAGTTCTTACATCAAGACTTACAGCTCTTGAGGTAATGTTTAAGAAAATCTAATTTGCAGAAGCTAATTAGCTTTAGATATTTAAAACTAGACTGGTTGAAATATTAGTATATATATGTAGAGAACAATCTTGCCCAGACAGAAACTACTTGTTCAAACTGGTCCTTTCTGCATTTAACTTTGGAGTCTATCTTAATGAAGGTTTTGTTTGGGAATATTACAGTGAAGAGTTAAATCAGAGCAGCGGAAGAGAGACATTAAAATGTATAGGGAGAGTAGGAGAAAAGGACTTGTTTTCATTTGAGATTTGAAATGAGATGAAGGTCACTGAGGCTGAGAAGTACACAAAGGCTGTCCCAGACTGCAGCCTGTTTGGAAGAAAAGGCTCTCACATCAACAGTAGCTAGATTGTGTGGAGGGACAGACCAAAGTCTAGACAAGCTGCCAGCAGGACAGGGGGACACAGAGAAGAAAGGTTTTTCTTTTTTCCAAAATTGAAGTGTTACTATAATTTCTATAATTCTGTAATTGATGACTCTCAGCTGACCACATTGCAAAGGCCAAGCATTGAGGATTTTGAATATTCCTTTGTTGTAGTCCTCCAGCATCTAAAAGCATCGTGTTTGTCTTTGATCAATTCATTCCTCTTGCTGTGGTGCAACTTAGCATCATCCWGTGTGCAGTGACAGCACAGCCTCTGCTGAGCACAGTGAGGGTGTGAGGTTCAAAGCTCCATCAAACAGACAAGGTGCTGACTGCTACAAATGACAGCTTTATATTTGGCCATGAGATTCAGTGCTCACAGGTCAACAAGAAACTCTGTTTATCCACTGGTGAATTCTATGATTTGGGGGTTGTCCTTTACTTTTGTTTTTGATCTCATGCAATGAAAGTTGCACAATGACACTTTCAGTGGGTGGATGTCTACAGGCAAACAGCCTAACATGTAGGTCCAGCATTTACAACGTCTGCACTGTTTTATTACGCACTTCCCGAGCTGTTGGAATTCCTCAGGCTGCTCACATAATTTTTTTCTGCTTGATCAAATCCCACTTTTCTAAGGTGATAGAAATTACTGGAAACTAAGTTTTTCATATTCGTCTTTAAGGATTGCATGGTTTTGCTATTTTTGAGTAGCAAATACGTGCATATTCGGATGGGTGATCTTAAACCTAACTGGGAGGAAATGGGAACTGAATGTATTAATTGCAGTACTTTTCATTAAAAGGTAGCAACCCAATAWAGCATAACCCAACCTTCTTTTTCCTAACTTTTTTACCACAGATTGCTGATATTTGTAATAGKTTTTTTTTTCAGTTTCTGTCATTGATATTGTTCACTCAGGGACACTGGYAGTAGCAACAGTGTAACAAACACTTGGGTTCTGAAAATTGTGCTCAATATTTTCTTTATGCTTTTTTTTGTTTCCAGTGCCAGCTTTGCAGGGGCAATACCAGGTTTGCTGCATTTCCTAGCAGTAGCAAATGATGCTTAAACAAATGTCTGACTTTACAGGTGATGAAATATTTCAGTAGAAGTTAAAATATCTGTGGATGAAGAGATAATAACAAGAGACACTGATGGAAACATATCTGTTGAGTTATTAAATTCTTTGAAAAGCCAGCAAAAAAAGTTGAAGATAGAATCTAGGAGAACATAGTGAGAAAACTAAAGAATTAAAGAAGCAGAATCCTTGTATAAACTACTAAAAGAAGGATCAAAAAGTCAGAAAAAAACCCAAAATAAAAACAAGTCTAATGCCTTAGAAATATTGTACTTGCTGCAACCATGCTTGAATTTATTTCTGTACTCATAAAAATCTCTTCTGCCTGGCTGTAAATCACTTAAGGGTATCATTCTCTACAAGAGTTCCACCAAAGTAATTATTTCAGAGTAATTACTTTAAGATCTGCAGAATTACTCCAGTTTTACATTGATATTACAGTGACCATAATCTGACTGTGGGTGACAATTTCTGTGACACCTACTTACTCTGTTAACCATTGTAATTTACATTTCTTTTCACATTTGCCTTAAAGGGTGATATTATCCACATTTGCCTTAAAACACTGTGAATTAATTTGACAAAAAAACTGTCTTGTGCCTTATGTAATAATAAGGATTATTTTAATACAGGGTTTTTTAAATGTTATTGTACAAAACTGCTTTTAAAAGCTATATACTYGATATCTGATGATAAGTTTGGTTTGACTAGGCAAAGAACTGTTTTCTCAAACTAAAGGGACTGAGTTCCTCCCTAGAAGTTAACCTTTTCAAGCAGTTGCACTCACTGAAGTGGATTGCTTTTAATTTTATTGGAATAATAAGCAATCATATGCAATAATATACARTAATAAGGACATGCTCTTGCATTTGTGCAAGCATTTTTTCAGGCCTGTACCATACTTTCTTAATTGCTTATTATCACCAAGCTTTCATGGTAATTTTTTTTTTTTTTCAATTCATTATCAATTAGCTTTTCTCTCAYGGATTTTAAATTGAGTGCCCTTAGAAAGAAAGAGTAGATCTTACTTTTGAAGAAGGGAACCCCTCATACAGAGTGAGCAACATCCCTTCATCCTGGTGAATTTTACCTTAAGGAACACATAGGCCAGCCACTCCAGCTGACTCCTGTGAGAAYTGCATGTGAACAACTTGTGAAAGCTGGACACTTACTTTGGTGATTAAAAGAATTATATTGGTTAGTATAATTATATAATAATTGTTGGACACTTTTTTTCCAACTTCCATTTAGTCATGTCACACTGCTTCTCTTAGTAATGTTTTACTGCCTTGTTAATTGGAAATTAYTCTTGATGTATGAAGCAGATGAAGYAGTGTGATGGACAGACTTCTTCATGTTGCTTTTGTARTAAGTACTTCCACAACTTGAAACATAAACAGATTTTCCAACAGTCATTAGCCCCAAAGAGAAATTTCTTTAGTATCCCCTGGYCATAAATTACTTTTAGAACAAGCAGAGACAGGAAATGGTTCGCAATAGAAACACGCCCTTGAAAAAGTTTTGCACTTCTTAGAGATGGGTCATCATTTAATCCCTATGAAGGAAACCCTTGACAATTGGGGTGAAGTGTTAATGAATTGCCCAATTTTCTATTCTGCCTTTACAATCCTAATTATATATTTTTATGTATWCCTGGTCATCTTTCGGCATGTAGCTGCTGCCTGTTGAAACTTTCAAAGCAGGTCTCTGTATGGGATTTYCTGAATCTCCTAACACATGGAAGGGTGATATTATCCACATTTCAAAGACAGAAAAGCTGAGSCATGGCTTGAGATTTTCAGCAGTATGCAGGAAGCTTCCTGCAAAGTACTGACTGGGTATAAGCTTTTGACTCCCAGTCCCACACCCTTCCTACAGAAGAGCTGGTAGTCCAGAAGCAATCAGACTCTTAGAGTCTGGAAGGTTTTCCTCTGGCTACACATAGCAGTAGTTAATAATCTATTTTCACTTCACTACCTTTCATAGTGAGTCCTGTACTTTTTTTAATTTAACACATACCCTTTTCTCCCTGCAACTGTGGAGATTGTTAGGTAGAAGACTATCTTATTTAAATTTCAAAGGGCTTCTTTGTAATATATTTCCTTATGGTGGAGCCCCTAGTTTATGCTTTTAAATAAAATCTTTACTCAGCATGTTTAAAAATTACAGGGCACTGCACACAAGGAGCATTTCAGGCTACATTTGCAAGCAAATGTAATGTGTACAAGTGCAGTCAGAGCATAAGAATGTTGTGATCTTTTGAGTGACTTCCGTTGTTCTGAAGTTGCCACTCTTTGGCTCGACACTAACTAATGTACATGAGCCACCTAAAAATCAAAGAAACTGTATCTCATTCTTTTTGCTTGGCAGCTGGTATTTTTAAGAACCCAAGCACAAAATGTACCACATATACTTCCTTATCACATGACTAATTACAGTCCAACTGCTTTGCACTCATGGAATGCCTCTTATTATGTCAATTAAAATCAGGCATCACCATACACACACAACTTTGGCTGAATCCCTTAAGAGCAGAAACGGCAGCACAGAGTGAACTGAAGCAACAGCATGGGGTGGTACCTTTCTCTTCACAGCATCATTAAATGCACAAACACCTTCTTCAAACACCTTCTTTTCAGAGTTAGCCCCAGCAGCCCCTGGCACAGTGTCACCAGTGAACAATGGCAGAAGTGTACACTTGGCAATAGGAAAGTCTGCTAATTCAAGTGCTTGCTCTCTCTCTGGACAGCACAATCTGTGACAAGGCATTTGAGTGATGAGAAAACACAGCCACCAGTGAGACATTGTCTGTCTTTCATTACCAGGGTGTTAAGAATAATCTAGCTCTAAAATAAAAGAAGCTTTTAAAAGTGTTTGATTCCTATTTAAGCAGAAAACATGGATTTTTTTTTTTTTGTTTTTATTATGCTGGGATTCGATTGCATTGTCCACATCTCAATGTAATTTATTCCATTGCATGGAAAGAGAAAATAATGATGTTCTAGGAAAGGCACACTTACCACAAAYGCAAAATATGTTGAAGGGATATGTYCAAATCATACAGCATGCCATGACAGAAAATCATAACCACATTATCAATTAAAGGTAGAGGAAAAGAAATGGAGTTGTCATTAACAGAGTACTTTTGTTACCTGAATAATACTGTTGCACAACTACAAATAACACTTAGTCCCCTGTGATCCATATCATAATCGYTCTACCTGAGGTCAGAATTGGGAAACTGCCATTATTTACAGAGGAAAAAATAGCCATTTTTTCCCCCCCACAGCATATTTTCTGGCCCCCACAAACCAAAAGTCCATAGAGATGTACTCTGACAATTTCAAGAACAACAGACTAATAGAGGGTGTCTGTCTAGAAAAAAAAAAAATAAATTCAGGGGGATGCACCTAAATGCAGTGTGACCAAATCTCTAACTTATCTGGTTTGCATGACAGTTTAAAATGAAGCTTAAGATAAGAGGTTTAACCTGTACTATTGGATCAAACCCTTAGCTGAATGTGACCAGGGAGAAGTCTCTTTTCTATTACAGGAAACTATTTGGCGTCAATTATTTCCTTTACAACTTTKGAAAGCTCCATTGTTTCTAAGGCTTATCAAGCAGAGATTTAAACAAGCAAACTTAACCATATGCTCTGCACATTCAGGAAACAAAATATGAATAMATTTAGAAATTTTAAATTTAATTTAATCTTAATGAAATTATCATTCTAGATAACTGCAGGAATACATTAGATATGAAATCACCAGAGGAAAAGAACCCTATTTTTTAAGTTGGGTAAGAGTAGGAGTAAAGACATAAATTATTGAAAATTATTTTATCTAAAAATCACTGAAAATTTGACAAACTAATCTGTTCCTGGAGGTATATATTAGTATTTTTTAAAGAAGCCTTTGAGATTTGCACTCTCTGCTGGTATGGCTGCCTTATTCCAATATAAGCAGTGTATTTGCTCTAAGAAAGCCTAAAAGGTTCCAATATTATGTTGTAATTTTTCTTTATTCTAAAGAGAAGCAAATGTGACATTACTCAATTTTAGTATGAATCAACACTAATTTTTTTTTACAGTAGGCTAGTCTGTGCCAGCAATATTCAACAAACTCACCTGGGTAATGGAACAAGGCTGAGAACTGGAGCTGCATCAGCTCCCAAGTTTCCAAAATGTTTCGCTGGAGAAGTCTGCGCTCTGATTTAAGACTTCTCTRCGTCCAAACTGTGAACTTATTTTTTAAGTGGAGTGATCAGTAGCGTGTGTAAATAAACATGAGCCCGTGTAGTTTGATTATCCACTCCTTGAAATTATTCCAGCAGCCCAAGTGGCTACAAACCCAACCCATATGGCTGCTCTTCCATGAGCAGACAACCCAGATTTGGGAGCTAAAAGCAGAGGTACCTGRCAAGCAAGAAAAACCAAGATTTGCTATCTTGTGGGGCCCTGAATTGGAGTCCTGTGAGTATCACTATGCATTAAATGATATTGAGAAAAGAAGTACTTACCAAAAGAAAACCATGGATGACCAGTCTTGTGATGTAGTTTGGAAAAGACAAACTAAGGAATCACTTTCAAAATTCTGCTTTGTGGGCRGGTATTTTTTAATTCTCAAATTCTTTTTGGTTAAGAGTTGTCTTTGGCTTTGTTGGACAAAAATGAAGAACGAAAACAACCTGTACAGAGATCTTAAGAATTTTAAAAAATGCTATATACACGAGCCATCAGCAAATCAGCAGTCATTTGAGTTGTACACATGAACTTCCTCTCAACTCACTCCACTCTAGAGCAGAGGTTTCCTATTACATCACTGAACCTCAGCCTCTTTCCCTGGTGTAAATYGATAGGGGACGGGAGACTGCACTGGAGATAAATGACTCCTGGTTGTGTCCCTCATGCCACGACAATGTGACCTGCTTTTGGAACCTAAACTTTGCCAGAACCTGGGAGTTTAGAGCTCTGTGGCACGTCCACACTCTTGCTCCAGGAGTGCAGATGAGATCACTTCATTCTTGGTTGTCCTCTTAGTCATTTCTGTGCACAAGTAATTCTTGCTGCTCATGGGTTTGCAATTCTCTACAGTCTTGTTTCATCTTTTGACTTGAAACATTCTGTGTGTTTCCACCCACTGGCTCATCTCTTTCCATCTCTTTTCTGTCCTGCTCAGTCAGGGAGTTTCTTTCACCACGGGAGCAGCATCCACTTTATTTCATGCATATAAAATATAATTTTAAAGCACTTTTTATTTGTTGTTGTTTTGGGTGTGTAAGTCTACTCCAATRCCAGTGTCATTCATTTCTCTTCCTAGCTAACACTTCTGATGTTCAAATATGGTATAAATCACAGGAAACATAACAAGAATTATTCTGTTTTGGAAGATTGAATTCAATGTGGATTTTCTCTGGAGGGAGATATTCCAAGTAAGTTAATTTACTGATACTGCCACAAATACTCTGAAGGCAATGGTGCTGCACTGATTAACTACAACTGCGAAAGCTCAGACTGACGCCCTTGTTACCCCTGATTGTGTAATTATTAYCCAAGAAGGGGCTCAGAGGATATTTTTTATGACACTGCTGGAAAGCTTTCAGTTACAGAATAACAACAGCAAAACAATAATCCAGAAACAGGTATCTTAAGGTACTTGCCCCTTTGTGACTGGCTTAACACTGCAGATACTCTTTTCTGTCTCGGAAACACACTTTACTGCAAGCCTGTTCCACAGACACTTCAAGTCAAGGACTTAAATGTTAAAAATGAAGTCTGAAACTGCTGATTTTGTTAATTTTGTCATGGGAATGCTGCAGACTGCAATGTATTTCTTTACACAAAGGACTGCAGCATCTGATGTGCATCTGTTCTGCTCTGAAGAAAACAAAGCAGCTCCYTTTTCACCCTGTTCATCTTTTCCATCGTTAAAGCAGATAATGAGCTAAAGCAGACAGTCTCAGAAATGCACTCGAAATTAGTATGCTATTTAATCTTTCAGGCTAATATTTTGCTCTATGYATGACTGGGTGTTAAGTCTGTTTTATATTTTATATAATATGCTTCAAGTACTTGCAGTGAAGCTGCRTTTTCTTGGCACAGGCAGCACACCATTAACATGAATGCTGTGACCAAAAGCTCTGTCTCCTTCCACACAGAGAACAGGCAGCTTCCTGGAATAACACTATGGTCCTGTAATGTTCTTTAAATAAACAGAAGGGTGAGGCTGAAATTCTGGTACTATTCATACAAARTAATTTTATCGATGGATTTCCTCTGTAGCATCTTTTACTTTTCTTTGTAGTTAAACTTACCTGCAGTCCCTTGCTAGCTCCTGCATGCTTTAGCATCCATAAACGAGTTAATAACAAATCCCTTACCTCCATTCTGTAGCTATGCAAGCTACCTTTTTATAATTTATAATGAGTTGATATCTGACTTAACAGATTCTGAAATGCTGAGAGGTCCAGGCAAATTTTAATTCAGACTGTGTGCAAGATAATAAAAAATTATTTGCATCATCAGCATAACAAGTTTACTTTAACGGACATCTTAGTGTTGTTATTTGTGACACCTTCTACAATCTCTTATTTCTGATAAAAACAGGTAGGAAAGAGGGAGATGATTGATTTTTCTGTACATGATTTGAGTGGAATTGCAGCCGTCTTGGGAAATTCAGCTCTAAAAGTAGGAGACTGAATTTACAATTTGTTAAAGGTAATGCCCACTCTTGGAGATTCTGGACATTTCATTTATGTACTAGTATACTAACCAAAATTACAAGAAAACAAATAACCAAGGTAAAATATGAAAATCATTTTTTTTTATACTCAGAATACCTTCCTATTTCCTTTCTAATCAAATCTCTCATTGAATAAATTTACAGCTTTGTATAAAAAGTATTTATGATGAATGACAAAGTGAGTTGTGGTTGTAAATGGATTTCAGTAGTTAAAAAAACCAGTCGTAAATCAAAGTACTACAGTAAGTATAGGCWACATTTTTATACCATTCCTCAATATTGAAGTGTTTGAAAACAAGCAAAATAGARTTAACCCTGGCCATAAATTGTTTTCTTCTTCTTCAGTATATTATTTATTCTTTAATTATCTTGTAAARGAAGTGGCTGAAAATATGGTATCTGGTCAAATGTTTACCACCACAAGCCAGAGTATTCCCACAGCAGAGAAATTTACTATATCCAGTATATCTAAATTGCATGACAGAGTATTTTTTATTTACTTTGCTGTTTTCCAGAGGGCAATTGCCAAACATGGCTGGACTTCATCTGATAATAAGGATASTCTTGAAAAATAGGGCTTGAGAGGTGAAAGTGCATGAAGCAGTTCACACTACRATCTCAAAGGCTTGTTTTTTGTTTTGAGTCACATACACAGTTATTAGTAGTTATTCATGTTGAGAAATTTMAAAATCTTGAGCATCTTTTCTGTCCTTCCTTCTGAGAGAATATAATTAGTTCAGGATGGAAGGCACATGTAAGTCATTTCCTGAAATTATACTTTTGTGAAAAGTCTGGTGGTTGGAGTTGAAATTCAGGGARCAGAGAAGGGAATGGAGCTGTCAGACTCTCACGCCATACTATAGTAGAGAAATTGATTTTAACTCCTTCTCTCACCAGAAAAATACCAGTCACTATCAGTAAAAAAGAAGAATGAGCCAAAACCATTTGAGCCGCTATTCATACAGTGAACTCTGCTGCTACAACGTTTTGTCCTGAAAGGAAAAGACGAGATTTTAGTGTATCAAGAACATGCAGGGAATGAGTTAAACTTTAAAGGGTGCTTGATAGGATACAAGAACACCTCCCATACTTTTTCAGTATCACATTAGTTCTTTTAATTGCTATTTTAAGTCCTGCTCAGTTGAAGAGTAATTTTAGTAATTTAGTAATTTTCTTCCCCAGCCTAAAGAGCTGCCTGCCTTMGTCTTGTAATTTTGAAACTCTCTGAATGGTCAGAGCCATGTGAGTTAGTTAGAAGAGGCCTCCCACAGGCAAACCATGGACAAGTTCTCAGCCTGTGTGACTGTAAACATTCCAGCTCCCACTACTGAACCTCAGGGAAATGATTATGTGCCAACTGAAACAAAACCTACAAGTCGAATTATTTGGCATCAAAGGCCACAACCCCCGCAGCAGSAATTGTTCTCAGAACACCATAGAGATTCAGAGAAGTCCTGCTGGCATGGAGAGGAATGATGGGGATCCTCTGCAGTGCAGAGCCAGCATACCTGTGTTCACACCATGGGACAATGCACCAGCCATCCAGCACTCTCCCTTTTTCCCTGCCCTGGTGTGATTCCTGTGTTTTACAGGTAATCTTMCACATGGTTACAAAAGCCTAGTGCTCCAAAAACACATGTAGCATTTAACGAAGTTCTGATTTGGTGTTATTAGCAACCATTTGCCTACAGGGAGACTGCTCCCCATTAGCAGGTGTTGTTTTGTTCTATTATGCTCATTAAACTTGGTATTTCCKAAAAGAGTGATGACTGTAATCAGCGTGGCTGTCAGATATTTATTCATCAGTTCAAAATGCTGAACACAGCGTCAACAACCAAATTGCCTGTAGTGTCAGAGCTATTTCAACCAGCTACTCATCAGTCCAGTAGTGTATCAGTTCATTAGGGTGGGTTATGGCAAAAAAAAAAATTCACTATGGTAGATTAATTTGTTAATACTATTGAGACAGCTGTACTCCTCAATAGTTAAAAGGAGTGGAAGGAAGAGAACATAAAATATCCTCTGCATTGCAGTGACCTGGGGGCAAGTCTACACCCTTATTTCAATATTGTATTGTAAGGAAAAAGAAAGCTATTGTGCCAAAATGTTTCCAGGGATATTTTCTCCAAACACCACCGTAATTGAAACAAACTGCTGCCTATATGCAATGTCATTTACTTTTCTAACTTGCCTTTGAGCATACTAAGCATTGTGATGTGATTTACTCACACATGGCACAGTTAAGAGGTAACTTGTGCTTAAAGAAACACCTGACAGAAACTCGCTGCCTGAGACAGGCCTTACTGCATTCTGTCTTACAAAAACTTGGTAAGGAAATAYTTTCCATTTGGCTTGTTGAACGAACTGCCCTTTTTCAGTTAGTGGCTATGTTGTTACTTTCTCTTAATGGTCTTCTGTGGAGGAAAAAAAAGAGTGCTCGTGTGTTATGTAGCTGTTCCCTGCATATTAACTCTAGATCATCTAAAACATCAAATCAGTGTTGTAATTCCTTACATGCACCTCACTATGTAGTGCAAATCATWAGCTCCTGGCAGCAAAATTGCAACATTGATGCAGTAACATTTTTTTCCTTTACTTGTRGTACACTTCTTACAGGCAATGAATGTAGCAGGAATTTGCGTGCAATCATCATTTTAAATGGCATCTCTGACATGATGAAATGAGAGATGTGATAATTACTGAATGTTATTATCTTTAAGAGAACTCATTTCCTGAGCTGATTGGGTAGCCCCTAATAAATAAATGCACTAGAGCATAAAACAGAAGATAAAAAGCTTTATCACTCGGTAAATTGTGGGGGTTTTAAGATGTCACAATGTTTGCTCTATGTGGGAGCAGCAGGTTCAATTGTACTGACCTAAACCAAAGTTTACCCCATTACTCACAGTAGTCATTGGCTGTTTCCACTGCTAAAGAGGTTTTTGTAGAGGTAAGGTCCATTCCAACCCAAACCATTTTGTGAGTCTATGATCTTGTTTATGAAATCAACAGAAATTGAAGGAAGGCATAACTAACGTAGGATTCAGAGAATGCCTTTGTGTTAAAGTGGACATAAAAAAAAAAAAAAAAAAAAAATTAGAAAAAAAAAAAAAAAAAAAAAAAAAAAAAAAAAAGAAAAAAGAAAACAAATAGAGCAGAGATTTGAAAAGAACTCGAGACAAAAGAATTTCCAAAATGGTAGTATTGTCCAACTGTCCTGATGGCTGAGCTATGTAAAGGGAAGAGAAATATGCCAATATAAAATGTCTATATGACATGGCTTTGTATGCTCTGTTGGAAAATAGTGAAAACTTCTGTAGTGAAAACATAATTTCTAGCTGGTCATGAACCAGACAGTTAAGAATTCATAAAAGGTAATTGTCTAAATTCTTTTTGGCATCTTACTTTCAGGACTCCAAATAGTTTTGAAAAGACTGAGAGTGGCTTAATCTACCCGYACCTCCAATTGGTTTAGCTCTCCTGTCTTATACCCCTCGATTCTGCTCATTTGACCATCTTTTTCCCCTGTGCTACAAGGAGCCCTTTACAC
Organism: Malurus melanocephalus; assembly: GCF_030028575.1. Lineage (NCBI taxonomy): Eukaryota > Metazoa > Chordata > Aves > Passeriformes > Maluridae > Malurus > Malurus melanocephalus. The sequence continues at coordinate 437,547 of NW_026623645.1, read as the reverse complement.
ACATTCATACACAAAAACTATTGGAAAAGCAAGAAAAAAACCAAGCACAAACCTACTGAAAATACAGAATTATGCTTTGCCCCTAATTCTGGAGCATCCAGAAATTGCTCCAGACCATCAAGGACAGGATGAACTGTCCAGGGTCTGTCTGGATGGAGAAGAAATCCAACAAGAGGATGATTTACAGAATGAAAGTTTGCCTTGCTGGAGCCTTGGACACATTCATGCCTTTAGGTGTCACTGTTCACCTGTRCGGTGCGTTCTCCTCGCTGAAGGGAACTGTGTCTGTGTCACACCACCCGAGTGAAGGAAAATTCCAAAGCTGCTGCCTTGCTACAGCTCTGAAATGCCACATTCAGAGGGGAAAGATGAGCACAACATTAACTGAGATCAGGGATCTGCTCTAATGCAGAGCAGAAGCTGGGATAACCATGGCGGTCTTTCTCCCTTAACTTTAAAAAAGACTCTTTGTACTGCATTCTCTGATTTTTTTTTAGGGCTTTTTTCCTCACATCCCCAGTTGCTGGATGCTCCTATTAATTGGTTGCAACACCGTGAAAATTTGATGTACGATCACAGTCCTGCTGGATTTAGTGTCACATGACAGTGGAATAAATTTCTGCAGCACRTGTGTGAGTGATAATGGTTTAGAARTCCATTACTAAAAGTGATGGACAGCCTGGTGGTGCTGTCAGTTTGTTCATGCTCATAATTATGGCCAAGAAGGGAAATGAAAACTGCCTTCATGTATTTCAGAAATCACATGTCAATGTTGGCAATTGAATTATTTTAGCAATACATGCTGCAATTTTGTTGTTGTACCCACCAACCTTGTCTTGTGTTTGCAAGAAAATGTCAGAAATCTAAAATTGAGGAGAACAGCTGTGCTGAAACCTGAGCTTCACTGTCCCACTGACCCACCTGCAGGCAGCAGCATGGTATTGTGTTGYAGGGTTGTTCAAGATGTTACTTTTCTCCTTCCTGGTGAAAAAGATGAGAGGTTTGGCCAAAAATTAGTGTTTTCCTTTATGCAGAGAATCATAATAATCCTTCAGCTAAAAGACATTTCAGAAAGACATACACTAAAAAAATCCAAATACTCCTGCTCTGAGAACACAGGTGTACTTTCTGATGTCTTACRTGGCATTAGACTTTTGAAAATTAATTTGGACGATGTTCTGACTGCTTAGAACTTTGATATTCAGTGATATTCAGACATCAGGTTTAATTCCTGGACTATTTCTCATAATGTTCATTGATTTTAAACCCAGAGCTTTATCCTTTTGACCCCTCAGTGACAAGACGGACCATACAGTACTTCCAATTTTACTAAAGAGAGCTTTTGCCCATACTCTGAATTTATTGGTGTTCAAACCCTGTTAAGTCTGAATTGAATCTCCATTCCCCCCTGAACACCCATATCCACTAATCCTTCCGTGAAAGGCAAACTGCTCCCTGGAAAACAGATGTGAGGGAGGCACTTCTCACAGCACCCTGCAGTGACATACCTCCAGGACTTTCACTGTTAGGGCACATTGGATAATTATTCATGTTAGGAAAAAGAATGTTCATTCTTAAAATGAACATTTATTCTAGTTGAGATTTAGTGTTCTGATAATATACTCAAAACTTATCTGTCTTCTTCTAAGATGATGCAACTGAACTGAAAAGATAAGATYATTCCAAGAGCTTAGATATCATCTAGAGAATGCTGAGGACAAATCCATCAAAGACATACATGTATCTTCCAAGACAAAAAATTCCAGAAGTAATCTTTCTGAACATTTGTTGACTGCAAATCAGGACTCAAAGGCATTTTCCTAGCACCTGCCATAATTTTTTTAATTACTATCAACTTAAWCTTGTAACATCAGACATGGTTTTATCTAGCTGGGGTTAACAGCAGAAAGGGGTCTTTCTGCAGCTTTTTGCCTCATCTACACCTTAAGCCACTAACAGTTCTGGAAAATAGAAAGGGTATTTTGTTGCTTTGTAATTTTGGTCTCATGGATTTGTAAGTATCAAAACCAATTTCCCTTATTCACCACTGAGAGATGTGGAGCAGAATAGGGAATAACTTCACACATTTTAAATTCAGCCTGGAGGATTGTTACATGGCCCCACTGTTAGAGCCAGGCTTATGATGCAAGAAAGGCTAAAATCTTCCAGACAGTAACAACCAAYCATTTCCCATAATGGGACATACTTAACAAAAGCCCCAGTCTGAACATTAAGTAGACATGTTCAGAAAGAGAGCTATTTTATCCAGCACCCTAATTTCTATTTAATATATAAGTGCTCCKGGCACAGAACATCATATGGAAGCATCAGGAGACAAACAACACTTACTMCTTCCCAGCAGTCAATTTCAAAATAAGACAAATACATTAGGAAATGGGAATTMATTTACCAGCTAAACTTTCTCCCTGGCTCCTTACACTGTACTGACAAACATGTTTTCATGGAGGCAGAGCAGTTTTGCAATTCAGGCTCTAAGCTGTGCCATTAACAGAGGGCCTGGGAGAGCATGTTGGAAAGCAGCATAAGGTGAATCTCTGTCTGTGTGTACCTGAAAAGTCCCACCCACGGGGCAGGGAATGGAGCCTGCAGAACCATCAGCACACAGAAATAACACAGAAATAACACAGAAATAACACAGAAATAACAGAAACAGAGCAGCCTTCAGCAGAGGGTTCCACAGGAAGAGCAAAACATCACCTCTGCCATCCAAGCGAAGACGAGTCGCCCGTGCAGCTCGCATGGTCTCACGTCACCCAGAGAGACCTCAGAGCACCAAGGCCAATGCTCAGTGGCTCGAGCACAGGGCTGCTCACTGACCTTCATCCYACTGGATTGCCCCAGGCAGGGATGGAGGGGCAGCTTAGCACAGGCACTTTGATCTCCCTTCACGCAGATGCTTCCATCGATCCGCTGCCACCCTCAGCGTGGCATGAGGCGACCAGGCCGTCACACGAGCTCGTGGGAAGCTAAATCATAGATACAGCTTCAGATCTGGATTCAGTGAGGGATAAATCACTGAAATACGGCCATAAAAATCGTGATGCCTGGAAAGGGCAAAGCTCTCAAAAAAAGATGACTCTTCAATTGTTTCAAAAGACTCCCAGTAAAACAAAATAGCTGGTGCCTATATGTAATGGGTCCCCTCCTTTTGCAGCAAGAATCACAAAGCCAGAATTCCCCAGCCACTGCAAATCAGAGGTTTCTATCAGATGGTGTAGCTTGGCCAATCTCTGCATATACAAACTGGGAGAAAAACAGCAAGCCAAAACAAGAGTACTACGGTGCATAGTAGCCTGAAATGACATTCAAGTACCAACAACTATAAGGATTTCTTCCCTTACAGTTCTTAAAACGTGCTTTAATTCATCCTTTTCTGCACCTYCCACCTTCAAATTGTTTTGAGAGAAAGCATCTGTCAAATCTCTACACATGATAAATCCAAATATAAAAATGTCCTTTGTGTATTATGATTTGGCTTGCTTGGAAATGTTATGGACAYAGATAGTTTGTGCAAGAATTGGAAAATCATCAATGTTTTCCAAACAACAGCACCTCTCCTCTTTGTTCTTTTTTTTCATCTAGAGTGAAGTGTGTTCAACTTTGTGAAAAATCASCCTCCAGATAATAATGCTGCAATTGGTATGGTGGTTTGGGCATTGGTTTTTTTTGTTTGTTTTTCTTCTGGATTTATTGTTGTTGGCTTGATTTTGTGTTATATTTTTTTTTTACTGGGGGAGGTGATGGGAGAGGGACTAGCTGTTACTTGGCAGATTTTCTTCATTCTCTCCAGTCATGTCAGAATGACATTTCCCCCATCCCCTTCAGTATTTTTAGGCAGTCAGCCAGAGGAATACACTCCAAAGCTACTCAAAGACAAAATGTCTGAGTCTCATGTGTCTTAAGACACACTGACGTTCATCTGGTGCTGTAAAAGCTTGAATGAAGCCCACCCAAAACAGCACTGAATTCGGTAACCCTGGTCTGAAAACACCCTTGTGTTTACAGCTTTACCTGCACCCCCTAGAGAGGGCTGAAGGAAAAGAAACAAGAAGCCAGGAGAGCAGTAGGAGCATACTTTCCACCTTCTTCATTGATACCCTTCATGCCATTCAAATAGACTCTGGAATACACTACTTTAATTAGCAAAGCTTGTTTTAAAGTAAACAACACAAACACTCCTTATAGGACAGTCACAGTCTCCCCTGCTAGACATACAGGCTTTTTGGCAAGATCACATTCAAACAGCATGAAATTCACCCGTGGCCAYGGTCCCGAGAAGGCCCTTGCACCACTTTAACTTCCATTTAGCTGCTCTGGATAGGAGCGAGTGGTTTGTGGGATAAGGACAGCTTTCCTCCAAAAAAAAAAGATGGTCCAAATCCACGTCTGTAAAGATCAGCAGTTTTACCCCTATAAGGTCATAAAGGTGTAATATAGGCGTCATGCATAGAGTACATACCATGTTTCCACTGAGTCCTGTCCCTGAGTGACTTTGAGCCCCGTGAAAGTACAATGCACAACACGTCTGCAGCGGAGCCCTCGCTCGCTGCGTTTGCTGCACTGGGCTCTTCACTGGGAACACCGCAAAGTCATTCAGGTGACAGGAGTCAAGACAGCAGTGAGAAGAGTATCCTCATGAGGAAGCTCTGACAGGATTCCTTTTGACACATGGGAGAACATGAGAGTCCCATCTTGGTTCAKTAATTGCTAAACAAACAGGAATCGGAAATCATTAATGCGACGTTGACCCATAAACACTGATCACCGAGGCCCTGTTCTCCCCTGTGCCACRCACWGGGAACAACAGATGCTCAAAGCAAACAGGGTAAGAACAAAACAGTATGGAAATAATGTTGGTTCCTTAACAAATGTCTTACTGTAGTCCATTTATGCTGACTGACACCGGTTGTTCATTTCAGTTATAACTGTGCAACAAAATCAGACATGTCTCATCTTCCAGTCTTGATACTGAGCTGTTGCTGTTGTTGATTTTCTTTTGTTGGTCAAGTTTTTTTAGTTTTTCTTTTTTTTCCTTTTTTTCTTTTTCTTTTTTTTTGGTTTTTTTTTTTTTGTTTTTTTTTTTTTTTTTTTTATCAACACTGATACATTACAGATCTTGTTAGTTATACTTTGAAGTCTGATCATGCAGAACTACAGGCAGGTGCAACTTAGATCTTATTACAGGATGGACATGGCAAGGTGAACAGTTGTTTTTGCTAGTTAAGATCTGGAGCTTTGTTACTGTTGTGGCTTAATGTATACTGGCCATAAGTCCCACTTACCCAATTTACTAAATATACATGATTCTATATGTACACTGAAACTTCCAGCACCCTCCTTCGTCAGCATGTGACTGACTCAGGAGAAGGTCAGAGGTCAACCATATTTAGGCAAACAGCGGCCTTATTGTAAAAGATTTTAACAGAAATAGCATGTTGGATTATTACACATTAGTTACAGAGGAAGAAAAAAAAATAAATCCATACAACTATTTACATTATAAATATCTTRCTTTCCAGAAGACAAGAATGGCCCTGTTCAGTGAAAATTAGCAAATGAGACCTGTCTGAAATGATAAGCATGGTAAGGATACATTTCTTTCCCAAATWGACTGTCTTCCTTCAATATGTGCTTTTCAGCTTTTCCCTCTCAGGTAAAAAGGCACCATTAGCCTCAGTTGAAGTTTTTCAACATTCTTTTGTCAAATCAAACCCTTTTTAAAACTCAAACTTGCCACAGGTCAATGAGCCTGAACATGCATTAAGTTTAACAYTTCACCTCTTGCAATCAACAGTTGATTAAAAAAACCCAAACCAACAACAAAAAGGAAAAAAGAAAGATCAGGCCACACTGGCAAGTTCCTAATACAMTAAGCAGATTCCACTAAATTTCACTGGACAGGTGTGTTTTCCAGCTCATTGGTGAAGATGATACATTCACCATTCCCCTGCATCCCTCAAGCATCTTACCAACTAAGACATAACATATTCACATAATATTCAAACCTACTGCACAATGATTTTCTTATRTGTGTGTGTGTGTGTGTGTGTGTGTKTKTGTGTGAAAAAGATCACCTTGAGCTTGCAATTAGTTAACTGTGTCCTTTGTAAAGTGGTGGAAGTTCAAATAAGCACAGCCATCAGATTCTTGAAGATGTGTGATCATGTTACAATTCCTCTCTTTACCCACACTGAGAACTTGGATTGAGCATGAGAAGAACAGAGGTTCTAAAAATCCGTATGTACACCCTCTCTTCCCTACACACAAATACAGAAGCAAGTAAAAAGAAAAGTCTAAACATAAATTGAACCTCTAGCTCAGACCTTTAAAAGAAAAACTAATTGTTCCCTGCAGGTYTTCTTTCGTATTGCTCTCCCTGGAAGCACAGAGTTTGTTGCAAAATGCCTTTTTTGTTTGTTTGTTTTTGCATGTTTGAATTCGCACAAATTTTTAAACTCTCAATAAGCATGAAGGAAGAAATAGAAACAGATCTGAATGAATTGAAATAAATAGATCTGAAACTAAAATAATTTTTGATCCTTTGAAATACTGCGAACCTTGCAATAGAAATAAGTTAGCATTGCTCACTAGAAGTTATTTTGAATTAAAAGATTCCAATTCCATTTTATAATAATTACAGGATACTCAAAACACTTTTAAAATAAAAAAATTGGGAGATTTGCTGAAAGTGACTCTCTCAGGCAGCTCTGGAAGTTCCTATGAGCATGTTTTTCATGAGAAAATAATTTGGTAGAAAAGACATCACTGGTGCTTACTGACAAATTTAGAATACAAGTTAAGTGAGTTAAGTAGCACTACTTTGGTAAATTCCCTAAAGGCACTGCAACAGGTCTAATTTCTTCAGTATTGCTATCCCAGACTCAGAAGGAAAAGCAATATCTATGAATATAAAGCAATTTATATGAACCCAATTGCTTATAAATTTGGAAGAGTGGCGTACTGACATGATAATCTGTCTCACACAACCTTTGGAAGCCAACGTTGTGCAGGAACTGGTGATTTCCAGAGGAAAATCATCAGGGCATGAGAGCTTAGAAAGCCTGATCAGGCTTTTTGTAGCTTTGTTGGTTTTTTGGGGGGATTGTTTTGGTTTGTTTTGGTTTTTTTTTTTTTGTTTTTTTTTACACACTACCATACCTGCTCTCCAATTTAAGTCTGCTTTATGTAATGCAGGCTTGCTATCTATTTGTGCCATGGAATCCTTGATGGGAGGGGGGAACATCAACCACAATACAATTCACATAAATCACTGTGACCAACTCAAATAGCTGAGCTCTCTGAAGATAGATTGTAATGGAACAGAGTCAAAACTCACAAGATACTATTTCAGCTACCAAGTCAGTATCTAAAGACTGTTTCCAAAAACTACATTGAAAACATATATAACCTTGCATCAACTTGTAGTAAATCAATTCCTCATCCTCATTAAACTCTCTGGTGAGTAAGAAGATAGAGAAAGGGTCTTTTAAGAGCTGTTCTGGCTTCTTTTTTTTTTTTTTTCAAAGTCCTCCATCTGAAAAAAAAGCAGGGATATTTTGAAGAAATTTTCYACTCTACCTTCTCAGTGCAGCCAGTGGTCTGAGCAGCCACTGACAGTTAATGCTCCTGCCATTCTYCTCACSCTGATGATGCCTGTATACATGACTTAGCTAAGCCACTTAGGACAGAATTTTCTTGGGTATTGAGGCACTTAGGATGCCAAGGGGCTCCTAGGTACATTTTCAGAAATGCCAAGGTGTCCATCCATTCAGGATGATGTAAAGTATGCCATTTCTGGCACAGGCTCTCAGATTGCCCCMTTTGGGTGCCCAAATACCTTGGAACATCTGTCATAGATCTCTGGCTTCCCAATTTCCTTCACTTCTGCAGTGGTGGCCATAATTTTTGCTCACAATTGCAAAMCTCAGAGAATTATGTGAAAATTGTTGCCCAAGTACTACATTTACTAACATTTTAAACAGAAGTAAGTTTAAAAGATCAATGGCAAAAATAAGAAAAGCATCTATCATGATCAAGCTGAACAAAATTTTGCAACAAAGGGGAACAGACTTGAAGAGGAGGGTATCAAAATTTCTAGAATCAGGAAAAAAAAAAGTTTTTCCTTAAGACAGCCTCAGAACATCATCACTACAATCCTTTACTCAAGAGTACATATGTTGTTGCAAGGTATCAGCTGACAGCACCAAATTCTGGCACAAAGCAAAGCAAAGGATGCTATTCCTGCTTGACGGTCGCTGCTTCAGTTTGGACATACAAGGGACCAGAATTGTAAACAACTAATGCTTTTCTTCACGGATGGCTTTTTTTTTTTTTTCCTAGTGTCCAATGTGGACAGCTCCAAGTCTCCTCCCCSAGGCAGAGCTTCTCATGAAGGAGACCAATTTGAGGACAAAAAGATGCAGTAATTCTTTTAGGCCCCATTTCAGCAAGGCACTTAAGCACATGCTGATGTCRATCACTGCTGAGCAAAGGACAAAAGCACATGCTAGTTTGCAACCTTTGTAAGCATCCTCCAGTCTCCATGAGCTGTTTGAACAAGCACTGGTGCTCAGCAGAATCAGGGAATAAAGCTGTGTAACTCCTGTGCTGTGAATTCATTCAGCACTGACCAAAGGACACCTTCTCTGGTCACTGCTTCTCCACCTGCACTCATGAACCCAAACAAGACTGAATTATCCATGGGACTAAGAGTTCAATTTTTGGCTTCAACAGATGAAACATGGGAGATCTACAAGTCTCCATCTACTATAAATGGCTTCCCTGCTATTGCCTATGCTACATCTTCATAATATCACTGGCATTGGACTGGGATTACTCCAAGTTTCTACACTGGTGGCATTTTTGCAGYTTCTCTTACATACAGCTTTGCCTCWATGAGWCTTTGTTTAGTTTTGTTTAAGTAACGCACCCAAATGGTGCACACTAAGGAATGTAAAGTAGATAGTAGTTACCTGAATATTATTAATGTGTATCTATGGTGAATTCAGTCTGGAGGTGATACATTTAATTATTGCTAAGAAGTCACCCTTGGTGTTATTGCCTACATACCTACAGAGCTTTGCTGTTAACCTTTCAATACTTTTATCCTCATTGGCTTTGGAGTGAGAGTTACATCAYTCAATAATGACCTGATGTTTCATGGCTTAAGAGAGAATATTGCTAAATAWATTTAGCAGTAGTAAATTATTGCTTTTAAAATTACTGCTCTGAGTTTTTAACAACCTAATTTTATCCTCAAAAAAACTTTTGAWAAAAATCTACCAAAAATATAACCAGGGAAAAAAACCCACTTCCTACAGCCATTCTGACATAGCTCAGACTTACCAAATCTGATTTTATTTTATGTCCTCTTAATTTTTATCTCCCCTCCTCCCCACCCTGGAGAGAAGTCTTACCTTTCTTCCCTTTGAACAAAATCTGGCTTGATACTCAATTTTTTCTCCTACCACAGAACGGCAGGCTTGTAAGCCACCCAATGGAAAGTCCTATTTTGGTAGAGTTTTGAGTACAAAAGAATTAGTGAATTTTAAATATCCACTAACATAGTACAAACAGTTTCTCTCTCTGACATTTGGAAAAGCATTGGAGTAGGATTTAGCTCATTTCAGATTACATKGCACACTCTGGTAAAAGGACAGATGACTCGGATTTTAGTTAATTTCCAATTCGGATAACGATGACCTTGCAGTGGAAAATGCCAATTACTGTTTAGGCTGGAAACATATTCAGTTGTTCTGAAATTCTGTATAAARTTTAGTCATTCTCTAGTAAAAATACTTCTTGTTACTTACCATGGGAAATACTGTGTTTTATCACCTGGTAAATTCAATTTGATATTCAGTCACTGTTGGGTTCTTCAGAACTTGTCCAAACTGCCCAAGACCCCTGGCTGCGACTCTTCCAGCCCAGCGCACGAGCTGATTGACAACCTCGGCTATTAGAATGTAGGAAAACTARACCCATGCACTCTGTGCTCTTTTCCATACAACACAGCTGCTAAAACTTCTGGGGAGTCCAATGATTTGTATGAGGAAATAAACAGCCAAAAGCACCCAGAGAAGCCTGTTCTCTGAGTGGCAGAAGTGCCTGCAAGGGACTGATTAAAATGGAAAACAAACTCTAAGCTGCAAACACACACTGAGAGGGAGTGGGCTGAAAATATCCTTTCTCCATCTAACCTTGTAAAGATCTAGACRTAAAATAAAAACAAGCTGTTGCATGTCCTTCTGATCATAATCTGCCCATTCCCCAACCCTGTCATACCCTCTAATTTACAAACAWACATGTAATTCAAAATAGCGAGCCTACCTATGACCTAAGATGATAACTCACTTAACACTGACAAAAAGAAGTTGCTTACTGATATCCTTCTGGGCTTAGACATGCATAGAAACCCTTCAYTCTTGTTCCCTGTAGCTTGCAAAGATACATGTGCTTCCTTCTAACCCAGTCTTAGCTTGGCATATCTGCTCTAAAAATCAGAACAAGTCTTAACATTCACAAACTAACATTTTTCTAGGAAGCTCTGTGGCTTCTTCTTTCAATAAAACCGGYTATTATTTCAAAATATATATACAACTCTCAGCAGAAATTTGGTGCTACATCTTCAAGTGTCTGAGGGAGCCACARTTCTATGTGGTTATTTACACTTCCACAAGTCCTCATACTGTAAATGCAACCTCATCAATGAGCAAACAGATCGAATATGTATGGGTAATATCCCATATGTAGTTATGCAGTCCACCTGGAACGGGCCATTTATAGCTGTGGAGTGCCCACGAGGTGCCTGTGCAGATGTGCAGGCACACAGCTGCATGCACTGCCAGGATTCTGTTGGCACGTGTGTGTATGTACTGTTGGTGTGTGAGGAGAAATGCATGGAGATCCCTGCCTGCCTCCCTGCGCAGATGGCAGAGCAGAGAGAGTGAGAGCAGACACACACTCATACGGTGGAGATTGGCTACTGCACACCTTGTCATGCCAGTGTGAAAAAGACAGTTGCAGGTTGCTGGTTTTGCAGCCATTCATTTTACATCTTGTGGGAAGGGGGGTAAAAAAAGGATTTTTCAGTTCCTTTTTTTTTTCCCCCCCCAGTAAGCATCACTGGAAGAAGACCAAAGCAGAGCAACTATAAGTTAAATATACACTTGAGCTTAGCTGCATTACATAACTCTGTAGGAGAAGCAGGCTGAAAAGATTTTTTTTTGTTTGTTTGCTTGTTTCACTTAAATCTTTGTATTTTATTTCTCTTTCTTTTCATCTCTGAGCTCCCGTTAATTTTTTCCCTCCTAGGTTCCATCATCCTCTGAAGAACGCTGGGTTTCGCAGGCAGGCGGCTAGTCACCTGCAACAACCGAGGGGTCCCGCAGAAGCTTCCAGGCTGCTGTCCGTGTCAGACGCCAGGGTTTGATCCGTGGACATGGATGAGATGTCGTTGACAGATGAGGATGGAGGGAGGCTCTCACTGCTGTTCACTGCTGCACCTGTGCTACGAAAACGAACACCAACGTGATTAAACCCGAAACCCCAGAGTTTGTCRCACCTCAAAAAGCAAAGGGTACTCACCCTGTGGCAACAAGCATGGGAGCACACAGAGCACTTTACACAGCAGCAAACGTTAGTAGAAAATGGGCCATACAAACCTTAGGCATTGGACTATACTGAATATCTTACCAGGAAATTCTCTCCCTCAACAGTCTGCTTTGAAAAGTTACACCTYGTACAGTGTTTGTCACCCCACTTGGTTTTAGCTTCTCAGAGCTTCCAAACAYCCAACAGTCAGAGGCATGCTAGGGTCATACAGTGTGTGATGAAAACAAAASCAGACCCTAGCTATTCCTCCATATTCTTCTCATAAAATTCCAGTTTTCTTATTGACAGTCTAGAACAGTGGGTGGGATCAAATCACCCAGAGGCAATGCAGAGTGTTTTCATTCTCTTGACTAAGGACAAGGTGACTAAGCCCAGGATTTCAGTTGTGACTGTATGTTTGTACACTGAACTTTACCTTGTCTCTCTAAAATTATGATGGTACCAGATATTATGCAAAAAATCACTTTGACTTCATGAAATGAAGAATGAACCTTCTTGAGATTATCATTAATGCACACCCCTGAATATTATCAGAAATTATCTGTCCTATAAATTCAGATAACTGAATGACAAATACAAAACCATGTAAAGAATGTAATTGTCATGCACCTGTGACTGGTCAACTGTTACTGCCCATTAACCTCAGCTCAAACTAAAGTTCTCAGAGTMGCCAAAACCTGTTTGATTGGCATTTTTTCTTTCCACTGAACTTTCAGGTGATGGGTTTGTTGGTGGTCTTTATACCAAAATTATCACTGTTTCAGTCTGAGAGGGATATATTAATTTTCATTACATATTCATGACAATAAAATGTGTAATTTTGTATAATCTTGCACAGCTAGAAATTACAGCTAGTCTTTGTTCTGCAGTGGATATAATTTCATTCTTAGGTCTGAGAATTTTCTCAGCCAACTTTTACAGGCTTTCATTTCTGCAGAATAGCTAGAAGTTATTACCCGTTGTCTAATAAAACTACAAAACTCATCTRTTCCTCAGAGATTAATAGACATCTCTACAGCCTAGGCTAAATATATGATGCTATGGGCACAGGGAAAGGATTTCTGTCACTTTCCAGTTTGCAATAAAAACATTACTTTGAGAAAACAAGCCACCATACTACACCTTCAACCACTATTCTATATTCCTCAACTTCTTCCCTTTGTACACATCAACTGTAAATATGCACAAAGGAGAGACRGATATGCTCACATTCAGAGCTCCAGATGGGAACTGCTTTCTGCTGTTCTAGTAGTACATTACGGCATCAGAACCAACCTTAAATTAATTTACTCTCCTTATATATTTGGAAAATAAAATTTTGTAAGTGCTGCAAAAATACAGAGCAATCTTAACAAAGTCTGACTGGTTACTGCAGACAGCAATCATCCATCCTCTCTGCCAGAAAATGTGTTTTTCAAAGGGTTTTTTGCACGTACTTCATCATCCAGTGCAATACTGTTACTTCATGCTTACATGGTATTTAATCATGTGGCATTTTATTTATGAAAACGCTAATCAGTCAAGACAAGCRCATTTATGTGCAGTCAAAATATGACTGAATTCATTTATATTAATGACTAAACAATATATTACCTTTCTAAATGTTTGCTATGCTGGGCAGAAGCCTGCCATTAAGTCACAGATACTGTCCTATGAATCAAATGGGAAGAATTCCAGTGGCTTCAATCAACTTTTGATCAAGCTGTCGCTGTGCAGCTTTCTTTGAAGAACACATACTCAGCCAGGCAAAATAACTGAAGAAGTAGCTTTAGAAATTTCAGAAGAAAGACCGCAGAAATTGTACAGATGAAGATTTWGTTACACTCTGTCTCGTTCAATACCACTGAATTCAATAAATCCTGCCACACTCTTTTCAGCAGGTATCCATGCAGCCCATAAGTTTCTGGAAATTGCATTTTTATGGCTATTCCTAGCTTTCAACACAATTCCAATGACACAACACACAGACATGATAGCTGCTGCTGCAGTCCCAAAGTCCCCAGACTCAGAGAGTACCCACAAAAACAAATGAAACCACACTAAACTTCAAGGACAGACTTAAATAGCTCAGCAGCACAAAGCAGCACTTGGGCAGAAACACTCAGAAGCCCAAACAAAAGCTGTCCTAGGCTGGAAGGAATGCTCCATCTGCTGTGCTCAGCACCTGCCTGGTGCTACAGCAGCTTGTTCCTGGAGGGATGTATGCCAGGTGAGACAGTGCAGATATGACAGAGGTGCACTCAAAAGGAAAAAAAGCCCCATTTATAAAGTTGCTRTTTGACAGGAAGCTTCTCACTGGCTGCAGGAAAGGTGCTAAAGGTTAGAGCAGGTGAGAAACAACTTCTGGGATCTGTTCCTGGCTCTGCCACTGACTTGACAGCTTCTCTTTTAAGCCACACTTCAGCTTCCGTGCTGTAAAGCAGGGATTCCTTCCTCAGAGGAGGTGCTATTAAACAGCACCATGGAAGTGCCTCTTCCATGACTTCAGCTGTGAAGTGGTACAGACTTGGGGGTAAAAAAGCTGAAAAGAGAACTGCAGCTTTTGGTGTTTCCAAAAAAAGCCCAGTGTCTGTCTTGGGGATTTGCTCAGCTTCTTATAAATTGTGTAAATAGAAACTCTTGGCACTGAGTGTCGCAGGGCTTGGCAAGTCCATAAGCTGCTTAATTTCATCTTCACATGGCAGAAGAGAGCTAGTAAAGGTGTCCAGTAGTTCCTGGGTGATGGCACCAAAACTGCCCCAATCAGACAGCAAGTAAAAGCCAGGAAAGGAAGAATAAAATATCTATTTTCATCTAGAATGGGAACGCTAAAAACAAGCTGCACTAAGATCTGTGCTATTTACTACAGTCCATAGTATAGTAGGAGTACATTTATAGAAAGGAGAARACAGTTGAAAATGTTATGTGTGAAACTACTGCTAGGTAGTGAAGGCTGGGGGCGAGTGCGAGAGGAGGTTAGATAGTATGGACAGAACTTACATTTAATTCTAAATAATCTATAACCTTGTATTAAACTATTTTTTTCAATACTGCTGTTTGATAATGTCAATCAGAAACAATTTTTTTTTTGAGAGGCAGAAGCAGCCTCTGCTGGGAACAATTTCTGACACTTGATTTTACTCACTGGACATGGGCATGAGGGGCAGGTACTGGACTTTCCCCCCAAAGCTTAAATGTTRTACTAAAGAACAGAGCAAGAGATTGAAATCCCGATTCACAGGCACTCCAAGTGGCTCAGTCAATGGGCAATAATTATCCCTGGTGCTGTCAGCTTCAGCAGGTTACCCCAAAACTCTGATCAAGTAATCATGGAAACTAATCTCCAGCTTGCTTGCTATGATTATTGATGGARCACTAAATCTTAGCTTTCTGAATTCTTGCCAAGAACACCAACCAATGAGTAATGTGWGTGTAGAGTCTCTCTCATTTTCCTTATGCTCAGAACTGGTGTTTTACCTCTTTCTTCCAGTATTTCATTCAGCTGAAAATTTAAGTCTGGCACACAAAGTGAAGAAAAACAGGAAATCTACTGTTTCATGATACAGTCTCATCTGACAGCAGTTTTAAAATATTTGCTGAACTTGTTGGTGCCTAACATTCCAGAAACAGCCAAAGGGAAACAGCAGAAGAAATACAGGTAAAAAATTACTATTTTGTGTGTTTGAAAATGTTTTACATAAAAAATAAAAACCTTCCACATAGGAAAAAGAGAATATGAAATACATAAAGAAATCCCTGGGTAGTTAATTCCCAAAGCAAGCAATTACAATGTTTCTTGATCATGAATCAGCCTGCAACCACAATTCTGCAAGGCAGAAAAATTTAACAATGAGGAYTTATCAGATAATTGTTAGGGCCCCAGATTTCTTTTCAGTGGTGGCACCACAGTTCGGTAAATTAAATCTGCAATTTCTGTACTTTGTCTGTGACTTGGCAAGAACACAGTGGATTGTTTCCAATATATTACTTCATCCATGTCAAAATCCAGGTGCAAGGCTCGTGCTCCAATATCACCACCCAGCTCTTTATTAGCTCCCTCCACTGTTGCCATGTTTCCCCCTGTCCTGTCATTTACTAGTGATGCATTCTTGTTCTGACATTACCTTAGCTCAGCAGCAAGGGAAAAATGAGAATGCAAAAAAAAAAAAAAATCTCCATGAAAATATGCAGAGAATAATTAGTTAAATGATTTTATTTTGAGGAAAGGTAGTTTTACCTTTAAATGCTGCTGGAACACTGTGCTCAAAATCTGGGCACTTCAAGTCTGCCAGTGAAAGTGTACCTTCACAAATATGTATTTCTGTCTACTGGCAGTCACAGTTTGCATTCCTGTGAAAAGACTGTTGATGTGAATTTTCCTCAGAAAAAATTAAGTTGTGATCTTTTTTGTGACAGAACTTCCTAAGAGTCAGTGGTTGAAGACAACTTTCCCTTCTCATTGAAGAGTCATCAAACCTGTCAGCTAGCTGTTCTAATGTGATCAGACTCCTGTGAGGATAGACTGCCAGAGTASTATCACACACCTCCATGGGGCTGGGGTGGGGGTCAGGTGTGCAGTGTTGTGTGTCCAACAGATTGATTTGAGCTAACATCACCAGTTTCATTTGCATCGACTGGCAAAGTATTGGTCCAATTATCCACCCGTGTGCAGTATGAAAWTATTAGTGTGAGATAAACCTCCACACCCACAGGAATGTAATCTGTAACCACAGACCTTTCCACAGACAATGGCAGGACAATTATCTCTCAAACTGCAAGACGACCATTTTTCAAGTATTACCATGACAGTGGAGTGCAATTAATAAAGGTCAACCCATCAGAAGCACTAGGTTTCCTAAAAACCTCTTAAACGGGCTTGCACAATTGCAAGTGTAGCCTGTTTCAGCAATCTTCGTTCTCTCTTTTCCAGTACAGAACACAYATCAAAGTTATTCAATGGGGCTGAGTACCTGAAGGAGAAGGCTGTCCTTTTACTACGCCATTTTTAGTCTTTTCTTCAGAATTCATTACTTCTTTGTAGATGAGTTCTGGAAGAGAGAATTGCATCTGTTACTAGCAGGGACCAGTGCCTGTGACCAGGAACAAAATCACTATCACACAGTGCTGGAGCCTTGCCCTGAGCTCCCTAAGCCTTTGTCTTCCCAAGTCTGACAGCTCTACTTGCTACTTTCTCTTCCATTCCCCTCCTCTCCTCTCATCTCCTTTTGGAGCTGCATTGAGACAAATGGGATTCAACCAGAGCACATGAATTGTTTAACGCTGCACTATCTAGAAGAGGAGCAGCACAGTAATAAAACACTTTTTTTACTGTGGCTAAAATAGTGATGCACTGCCCTCCTGAACAGTACTCTGTTCTCCAGATGATATCCTCAGATTTCAGTGAAGCTTTTATATTTTTATTTTATTATGTTTTTGCCATTTTGCCACTAAAAYACCCCTTCCCCTGTACTTCTAAACTGCAATTACCTTTCCATTCCTCGATTGTGTGTTCCCTTTCATCCAGCTGTTTATCATATATCTGAGGAGGAGGCTGCAAGAAAGAAACAAAACTGTTTAGTCAATTGCCTGTGATATGGTAAATAATTAAGAATAATTATTTAAAGATAATTTCTCTTCTCCCTCTCTGCAATCCATCCTATACATGCAAAAACACATGAAAAACATTTGAATATTAAAGGRATTAACACTTCTGGAAGTCAACTCTTTTGGTAGAAGAAATCAACATACTTCTCTGTTTTCCTTTCTTAAACAGGAGGCATAGCTGCAGTTGAAATAAAACCCAGGTCAACAATGTCACTGTGCTTGCACTGAGCCAAGGAATTCCACACACAAATTGTTTGCACCAGCAGAAGTACCGTCAGAATACCAACGCTCATCTTCATTAATTAGCAGTAACATTAACATACTAATTTTTAAGCTGCTCTTTAGATTTGCTGCCATACAAACTTCCCAAAATAACTCTAATTTTTAAGTAAGTCTCCCTGCCACAGTTTCTAACCCATATTCCCAATTTCCAAGTTTTCCAGTATATGTACTTATATGTAACTTATATTTTTTTTTAAATTGTGTTTCTCTTAGTTGGTGGGAATGTCACAGGACTGGCAGATCCTGGAATTTACGGAGACAAAGTCACCTAGAGTTTCAGGGAGGCTGAATACCCACTTTCAGTGGGYAACTCAGCCATGTGTTCATTGCCTCTCCTGATTTTGGCTGCCAAATACAGCAGCCAAGAAAGGCAGAAGAGTCTCCCCTCCTTCTTTCTACCAAGAAGCTTCAGCATCTGAGCTAAGATGTATCTAACAAAGATGGAAGCAAGATTTATGACACTTTCCTTGCTCATATCTATTTCCTCTGACTTTCATCTTGGGCACTTGCCATTGTGTCCCTTTCAAAACATCCTCCTATTAAATACATGCTTACCAAACTGTTTCCTTGAATCATAAAAATTCAGAAATTTTCTCTTGGGACTCTAACTCCATCAATCCATTAAGCCATTTGCACACTACGAATACAACTGAAAATGTWATAGCTCAGTGACATGATATGGATCAGGAAAATTACGTGATAGCTGAAGTGGACAAGTCCACTGAAAGCAAGAGAAGTTTCCTCAGAGTGGCATTTGTGTCAGGGCTAAAGATAAGGTGAAGTCATGGATTGCCAAGTCTCATAGCTGAGAAGGTGCTGGGATAACACCCTGAGTTACAGTGAGTGCCAGGCCTCAGCAGGGGTACCTGAGGTGTTTCTGTATCAGCAAGATACCCTGTAAGGGTCTGAGCCCCAAACCAATGCAGCTGTTCCCTTATTCAGCATAACAACCCTTCTCAGTCCTTTCCAGGGAGCCCTAATGCCACCAAGATCAGTGCARCCTCTGTGGGGATTCTGTGTTTCTGCTGACGGTGCTGCCAGAGAGGGGGATTCTACAAGACTGAGGTGATCCTCACCACGGACCAGTTGGATGGGACAAACAAGCTCCACTCCTCCATCTGAGCTTGCTGGACTCCTGCTCAGCCACTCAGCCAGCTTTGGAGCATGCATTTCCTACTCGGAAAAGCAGAAAAAGCTGGCCAAGACAAGGAAATTGGGGGCTAGGAATTTACAGGAGCAGCAGGGGAGGCATTTGGCTGAGCTGCAGCTGAGCCACAGCRACAGAACCACCTCTTCTCTGCCAGGTGCAAAGGAAAAGGGCAAACCAAGTTGGACAAGAAGATCCTGAAAGTACCTTCCTTTCTAAAAGCTTCAGGGAAAGKCCTATGAAAAGCACTGGTGGGAGTAAAATTGCATCTATCAAGTATGAACACTCTTTTTACACCTTCCATAGAAAACCTAGTATTTCTCCCCCAGACAGAAATAAGAGGAAAGATTCCTTTACTACTTTAATTCCCGAACATAAACTGCAGAAAAAGGAATGAATGATCAGATGCACATACCAGTTCTCAATTCACACAGCCACAGAATCTTTGGCTTATGATTCTTCTAATTTTTCACCTATATCTTAAACTGGGACATTTGACTAATACACAACAAGAAAATCAGTARTAATCATTGCYTAGAYTAACACATTCTGGAAACATTTTCCRGGGAGAGAGCCCGGAATAACCTCTCCTGCTACCAAGCTCCTATTTTTCTACAGAGTGAAACAAGGGAGAGCAACCAAACTGTCCTTCACACACTGCAGGATGCCAGAAGCTGCACCTGCACAGCATTCCACTGCTCTGCCAGGGTTTATTTTGCAGACTTTTACTTGTGAGCTAGCAGAACCCATGGCTATAAAACATGGCTCTTGGCAGGCATGAGAGAGCCAAGGGTAACAAATATTCAGCAGGATAGTGGCATGAATAAATAAATCCCTGCTCTTCACAGAGGCAGGATCTATAACTATAAAGCCTGTCCATYGCACAGTTGAATGGAGCTCTACTGCAAGGCCAGGCCAGTGCTTCACACTGGGAGAAGTGAAGCTTTCCCATCAAAATGCCCTGAGCTCTCGTATTTTCAAGGCACAGAGATGAGCTGAGAATACAAAAACTATTTCAAGAATTTATTTTCCCACAACTCTCTTTAATCCCAATGAGAACCACAAAACTTATCACACTGTTATCAATACATTGTAATCCCCTCCAGGGTGATCACCCTTTTTCTGCTAACTTGTTTGCTTTGTGGTAGGTTTTAAAGCCAATTTCTAAAATTAGAGGGAGAAGGGAGCTTTTAAAAGATAACACACAAGTATTKTCACAGCAATGGAGCAATCAGCTGCTGCCATACCCAGGTCCTCCTGGGCACCTGATTTCAGTCTTGGTGCAAAGGTTGCCTAAAACTGACTTCGCTACTTAAATCAAACATCTTTGAAAATGACTGAGTTCATAAGCATTAGCTTTCCATGTGGATGCAGCTGCAGGGTTGCAGTAGTATAAATCCTTCATACTGCACACACCAGCTGAGAGTGGTATAATTTATTAAGTGTTTAAAAAAAACTGGATGTGGCACTCAGTGCCWTTAGYTGATAAGGTGTTAGGTCACAGGTTGGACTTGATGGTCTCCAAGTCTTTTCCAGTCTAGTTAATTGTATGATTCTCTAGGTCTCAGAAAAAGTATATAGTGCAACTGGCATTAAATCAAGGCAGGGTGTGGATCAATCCTATGGGTGGCAGCATCTAGCTTCAGTTTAAGGCAGCCATTTTCTCCCCAAACAAGACTGATTTGTAAGCAGTTGCATTGGCGAMAATAATGAAGAATAGAATCTATTTCTGGATGTGGAAGCAAAGAAATGAATTAAATTTTTCTTGCAGATATTAAAAAAAATCCCCTTGTTGTTTCCATGGGGCTTGGCTTTTCTATTTTACAAATTGATTTTCAAACTACTTTTGCATTAAATGTAACATTCATTCAACACAATAAAAACTAAACAAAACAAAATAAAACAAAACAAAACAACCAAAACCCCCCCAAACAATAGAAAATATCCACATGGATCTTTTTCTGGGGAAAAAAAAAAGAAAAAGGCAAACCAAACAAACAAATAATCAAAACCCACCAAATAAAACCAAACTAAAAAGCAAAATACACAAAAGGCAAGGGGGATTTATGTGGCCTGATAAACAGCAGGAGACTACTGGATTTGTTAAACACCATTCTAATATCCAGGGAGGGGAAGGTTTTCACAAGAGAAAAARGCAAAACATATGTTGAAGCTGATGTATTCTCATTTTCCCAAAGCAACACAGATTAGTTCGTATGCCAAAGCAAAGGGGCTGAAAAGCAAAGGGCTGGAAAGCAAAGGGGCTGAAGCTCCCACTTGGGCAAATCACGCCATCTCTGCCTCTGCCTCTGCAGAGCCAGTGCCAGCACAGTGGAGACCTTGGGATGAGCTGTTTTTAGAAAGCTTGGCAGAGCAAGGCCTGAGTCTGCATCTGTTCCCAGCGTGGCAGGGTCCAGAGCAATAACTGTGGTGTGGCACAACAGGACAGCGATAGTTAGGAGTATGGAGATAAAAGAGGGAACTGGAGGCTGCAAAAGTTAATGGTGTGAGGTTAAACATTTTGTTAAATAGCTTAGATCCTCATAAAAGTGAGTATAAAAATTCCTTGGTGTTTTGCTACAACCTAAATTGTGTTACTGATACCATTTATATATTTATTCTTGCAGTGCAAACCCTAGTGCACCACCGTGCTTGTCACCAGAGGTCTGGCATCCCTATCTAGGAAGTTCTTGGGATTTCACCCTGCATTGCCAAGGGATTCCACAGTGGGCTGGGCATGACCTCAGCTATGGATAYGGAAGAAAAGATTACTCTAGACCCATGCATTCCTTGGAATCTCTGCAGAGACTTTTGGAAAACTCCACGCATAGTGTGCATCAAAGAAACTGCAGCCTGAGCTGTTTGCGAACAGCTGGACCATAAGGATGCCATGCAGCAGGAGTCAGSATTACTTGGCTCCACACAGATGAGTGAACAGCTTGCAGATACAACAARCAAGCTGGGAAAAGATTAAGTTTGGTTCGAAAAAGAAGAAAAGAAATGCCTCTTTCTTCTCTAATCACACCTCCTCACTGACATTAACAAAGGTTTTTGTAGAAGCTGTGCTCAGCTTCCATAATCAATCAGCTATAAATGGCTAGATGTTGTTGACTAGAGGAAATAYCCGTGCTTGTGCAGGAAGCAGAGCTGCACACTTCTTTCGTGAGACAACAGATGCACACCATCAATCTCTAAGCAGAAAACCAAACCCTGTACCTGAGTGCTAAAAAATGTGGCAGCTCATCGAAGAGTTTAGTTAYAACACCTATGCACACAGAGCTGAGYKAGAGAAAAGAGCACCAGAAAAGATGCACAACCTGACAGCCTTGCTTTTGTCATGAAATAAAGGTGACACCTTCTTTGAAGAGTTTYTGGGAAGGCCACAGAGCTATCCAAAGTGCTTCTCCATCATGATGGATGCTCAGCATTCACACGTAAAATAAGAGGTGGGTGAGRTTTTTGGGTGTTTTTCTACTGAAAAACTATGAACCTTGAAATGAATTTAAACCAATTGTATTTAACAGCTGGTCACAGATAGTTTATATAGRGCTAAGATAATACAGCAGCAGTTTCTGTCCTGGACCTTAGACTGAGACCCATAAACCAAGTTCTCCTCACAAACAACATTGGAAACAGCATCACATTAATAGAGGGTAACACACAGATTGGCATGCACAGAAAAAATGAATGATAGTTCACAACTCAGCCCCTTGTGGATGTACCTAGATGCAGAAATAATCCAGTGAAATAGATATCCTACGAAAATAAAACCAGTAATGAAAGCTGTGAGAATTAAAGTTAATAAACCCCCACAAAATCTATCAATGTTGTGAAATTCTGTCAACACAGAGAAAAGCTTAAAAGGAGTATTTTTAACATCTGATTTTTTCTGTTTCATAGAACTCTCTTCTAAATGGATGGCATATATCAGATAACAAACAATAACGACAGGTACTGCAAAATCCAAGACAAATTTTGAAACCAGTTAACAGAAAACATCATACAATACTTTATGGCACATTTTGCTACTACATTGTTTCCCATGAGGTGGGACAATACTTTTCCCAAGTAGGWATCAATATGAGATCACACATATATTCAAAAGGTTACCAAATGGAATCTAGTATGAAGTGAAGGGTTTCTTCAAATATATCAATATCAAAAGGAAGAACTTCTTTACTATGGTAAAGGATATGTCTAAGAATCCATTTTGTTTACGATTTGAATATTTTGGGATAAAAAACAGTGATCTGAAAATAGGCATRAGCATTAGCATAGATATGAAAATTTAAATATCAGATTTGGGGTTTATTCACAAATCATTTCAATGAAGGTAGAGAATGTATAGCAACTTCAAAAAAAAAAGGCAGCTGTGTAAATGGAAACAATCTCAAGCACAGCATTTTCAGACAGGAAAACAGAAAAGCTAATATGTCATCAGGGAGATACTGAGATTATCTACAATAAACAGGATAGTCTTCATGTAGAGGCAAGAGGTATTGGAAACCTCTTCTTTCCTAAAAATAGAACAAGAGCAATTTGAGGGAGAAAAGGTATCGTGTGTGTCATTTATTCATGATAATAGTCCAAATGCTGTTATATAAGTAAATATCATAACACGAAAATAATAATATTTGTTTAAAGGTGGATCTGAGACAGTTTATGCATATAACTTCCAGGAAGGAGTCTTGAACTGAAATGCAAAACAGAGAAATAAAGTCTATAGGTTCCTATTCTGATTTTACAATAGGTTTCCTGGGTAATATTAGCAAATAATACTTTTGCCCTGTGAACTCTTGTTTCCCTACATTTAAATTAGGTGTGAAGATTGATAACCTATTTTAACAGTTCCTAAAATCTTGTGAATTCCACACAATCCAAGCCTTATATTATCTGTATGGTCTCCTATTTTTTAAAAACACCAATTTTAGCTGTAATTGGCTGAATACAGAAWTTTTAATACCTGAACTGTAAAGCTATTCAAGCAATTTCAGATCAATGATGCATGCTTTGCAGGACCTAAAACTGTGACTTTCTTATCAGAGATACTGTGGTAAGCTGCAACTGCACAAAAGAACCAGGCAAACCACCGATGTTAAGACTAAAGAATTCCCTCCAAATCCAAAATCCACCAGGTAAGCTCAAAAGCCATGCAAGGCCTGTTTCTAGCTGTATGCTGACCGTTTCAGAGCTGTTCAGGGCTTTGACTGTGGTTTGTTTCATGCAGAAATTCCGAGGCAGAGTCACAGCAGTGCTTGAAACCTGCGGTTTGTGAAAAGCAAGTCCCACATCTCATAACAGCTCCTCTTCCTCTCCGTGTCAGGGAATCATCCTTGGCATTTAAGGCCACCCAGAAGAGTTTAATGCTGTGACACATTGAGGGGGAAAGGGTATTGCATTCCTACCTCTTCCCGTTTGTGCGCACTGTTTGCCCATTAGAATGAGACGTAATAGTTCCATTGCCCCCGTACAGTCTCTGAAAGGCCATAAAATTATAACAGACTTATAAAAAGGCACTGTGACTGTCTCCCTAGTCTGCTTTTTAACTGGGTAGGGCTGTTTTATCTGTTTGCCTCACGTTTATAATGCTGTACATCTGGGCACACACAGGGTTGTTACCTCCAGGTTAAACTTTGACACCAAATTCTCTGCTCACTCCCTGAGTTGGCTTCAGTGCTCTTCATT
Source organism: Malurus melanocephalus (assembly GCF_030028575.1). Lineage (NCBI taxonomy): Eukaryota > Metazoa > Chordata > Aves > Passeriformes > Maluridae > Malurus > Malurus melanocephalus. The sequence goes on along the minus strand of NW_026623645.1, from coordinate 413,216 downwards.
GTCTGCTCCAGCGCAYGCTGACATTTAATGACATTGCAACAGCTCACTTCAAAATTCCTGTCACATTAAATGCTTTCAGTTACCTGTCCTCTTTATGCTTCTGAACAGAATGGACACTACAACAGATGCCTGGCTGCTTTTGATGAAGCCATTTACTGGGGAGAAGGGGGAATCTAACTAGACAGTAAAAGTTACCTAATTCCCCCGTCCTCAGTACTCTACTGGGTGAAAATGTCATCTTGATTAATGACTCTCTATCCTAATTTCTATCCCCGCTGTACAGGGCTACTGATAGTGGGAGGAATCCTACTTCATGTTACAGTATGGGAGGAGAACTTAAAAACACCCCAAAACATCCCACTACCAAACCTTTCACTACATGATGAAAGACTTCACTCCATGTAAAAGTGCTTATCAAGTATTACCAAAAAAGAAGAGTGCAGTGAACAGTCAGATGCAACACACTGCTGGCTTCAAAATCCCAATGGTGGGAGGGAAAAATGGTGGGAAGTTAAGCATTATGCAAGAGACCAAGCAGAACTCTGTCACTAATTTYCCCCTTGCTCTCTTGTCAGATTCCCTGGCTGCACATTTGCAGGGCAGYCCATGAAAAAGCAGGGTTGCTTCACAGAGYCTYATCACGCTGCAATCTCACATTAATGAGCCACATAGCCATTTTTAGGCTGTGAAATGTCACTGAAATATTATTTCTTTGTTCAGTTGGACCCTATTATAGCTTCTGTGGTTTTGCTCAGTTTAGACAAATTCACAGAGTCAGATTATTAAGTGAATKAGCAAAAGTATCTACCTCTTAAACAGCTAATTTGTTGGATGTTTTTAGACGCCTACTGACTTCCACCCCTGCTACAAGTTTGGCAAGATCTAACATAAATACATGGAACAAGCCATTTCCCCATTGTCCACGGCATGCTTAATGCATAGCATTAGGAAATGTTTACGGAATTTGATCCTAACTCTTCTGCAACTATAACCGGGCCAAAATCTCAGTGGAGTACATATAGGAGAATGTTCTTCTGAGTAAGAACAAAATAGTWTTTTTGGTAAGTTTTCTCCAGGAAATAATTAGTAAATGATTCATAGCTAACCACTGAAGGTGTGTCAGCATGAACASATGGATATTTATAATTTAATAAACTGTTCCTTGCAAAAACAAAGTCTTCAAATTTAACCTCCATTTTGAAAGTGAGATTGGCAAAACCAAGCCCTATAAAGCATTTCTAAATAACACCCTCTGCAAAAATCCCATGGAATTTTGGTGAGGGTCAGAGCATTCCATTTCTGTTTGAAGTTTACTGCATTTCAAAAACACAGATTGAATTGAAGCACATAACCAAACAGCAGTGATTTAACTTTACAAGTTCTTTGTTTCCTGTGGTGGCTAAGTAAGATTTCTAAACCTTGTTTAGAAATCTTAAAGTTGAAATACTGAGCTCTCTTTTCATACATTTTATGGAGGGTATTACAGAGCACCTCTCTGAATTGATGCCTATACCCCTTATACCATACCACGTCACTGAAGAACTGACAGATTGCACTTATCCCTGCTAACATCAGCCTCACCAAAGTATACAGAGAGCTGTCTACAGCATGACAGGATTATCAGAAAAAATCCATTTCTGTTTGCACACAGTGTACATGATACTGTACACTGAACTGTGGCTCAGGAAAACACATGAGYCTCTGCTTCATTTTACAGAAGTATTTATGCCCTGCTAAGATTTTTCTGATTCCTTATTTCAGGATTTTTTTCAGAATCCCAACTATTGTTTTGCTTAATTTTCCTCCTCTCTACATATGTCTTTGAACACAAACATAAAACATGATGTTTGCTGTCTTTCACGGGAAAATGTTTGGAAAGAAAGATAGTATCTTTTGCCAGATTGAGTTCTATAGCTAAAAAGGGGAGCTACTGTGTTCAAAATCCTTTCTAGAAGAAGGCAAAAAATGGCTTCATATGCTCCAAGTGTTTTTGTGTCTCCCATCTATTATCAGTTAATCTAATAAAGAGAGATATCCTGTCCCTACAGATCTCATTTCACATCAATCCCTGGACCACCACGGTGCAGGCATTGTTCCTTTATAGCATGCTCATTATCGTGCTGCTGTAAAGCAGCAGGAGTCCATGAATCACATTTGTGTTCAGCATTCTGATGGAAGCAGCGCTGCCTCACTTACCGCCTCCACCTCTGCTGGGTCGTACCAGACATTAATGTATGGATGCTGTAAGGCTTCATCTACTGATATCCTCTTGGCCGGATCAATGACCAGCATCTTGGATAAGAGGTCCCTGGCTTGGCTGGCTGGAACAAGGAAAGCAGAGAAACACAGTGTTAGTACAAAACAGCCTTYAGAGGAGGGATAATAGGGTGGGGAAATAGCAGTGCACAGCCTTTTTAGAGACTCTGTGTATGTACTTCTGCCCCTTGCCTTCTCACAGCAAGAGCTCTTCAGTAACCATTTCAGGTCAGATTCATTAGAAAGGTGCCAACATCAGGGCTGAAACTGTAAGTCCCCTAACAAGCTTCAGTGAGATTTTCCACATATGTGGATTCCACGGAGAGGGCTGAACAATATACCCAAGAAAAACGTGTTTGATATATCTGTGATTATTATCAGGATCAGAGTACACAAGTTCACATAATGAAGTCCAAAATMATTGCATTACTAAATCAAAGCCTGAAACTTACAGACACTCTTAAACTGCCTCAGAAAAACAACCACACTTCTCTGGATGTTTTAAAGTTTTTCACCTAACCTGCTGTGTGGCATTAAACATTTTAATGAGGCATAGATATGAGGCTAATCTTATGGCAACCCCTTAGAAGCAATAATTTCAAATCTGTAGCCTTGGCACCATAGTGGTAGGGAAGTGTTTTAGAACTGGTTGAGTCTTGTTTGTCCTGCATAATGAAGTTTAAATCAGTGGGGCACATCATCCTCCACTACATATATATATGTATACATTTATACATGCACATTGAATTTTACATTGCAGCATTGATTTATTTTACCTGATAAAAGATCCCATTTTGCCTATCAGGYCACAAACTCAGATTAATATTACCCAAATGTATTTTTACTAGTTGGAGTTTGTAAAAAATATAATATCATCTCAACCCACACGAAGAAATTATAACAACATATATTTCTATTGTTATTATTATTAACTGTGTAGTGTTCTRAGCTCTCGGATGCTCAAAATTATTTGCTGTGTAAGTGAAAAAGACAATGAAAGGAAAAAACTGCAAGGAGCAGTAAGTGCAAAATATTATTAGGTATCGCACCATACATGGGTGAGTATCTAATTAAATCCTTAACATTACATTATGGTGAAATATTTAGGCAGGGCATGGACGATACAGTGCTACACAAGTAGGGTTTTTTTAATGCACCATTTCTTGCTCTGTCACTGTATCTTAAAAACAGGCATTCAGGATGCTCAAATGTACATGCTTTCTGTATCCAAAAGATAAAGCACTGTTTGACAGTAATTTCTATTCATTAACYGCAAATCCAGGAAAATTCCATTATTCAGTTGTGATGTAGTAGGAGTATAAAATTCTGTGTATCCAAAAGCATCTGCTCAGACCTTTCACTTTACTCACAGAGCCAAGACAGCAGCTTGGCTATGAAGCAGTTGTTAACTGGAAGAGAATTCTGGGTCGTGTAATGACATGCAAATTGCAAGCAATTGAAAACCATTAGGTGCCACYGTGGTGAGTGGCTCCAAATAGTGGAATGGTGCAGAGCCAATGTGCAGCACAAGTCTGYAGGGTCTCCAGAACTGAGTAATAACACACAGTAATCACTCCTTCCAATTGAAGGTCAATGACCCTTTCAAGGAAAAAAAGACTTTAATATATGATTAAAATCATGGCAACTTTTCTTCTGCAGGGGGATATCTAGTCACACTGTAATTAAGTCAGTTTTCTACTTTTCATATCCTAAGTGACCAACAGCATTTTCCCAAAAGAACAGACCCACCCCAGTAGTATTAAACCTCAGCTACATCATTTTGGCTGATGCTGGTAATATCTTTGTACTTTCTAGTAAAGGTAGAGCTATGAGGCAGGCATCTGGCTGAGCTGGTATTTTTCACCTAAAACAAAGCAGTGCAAGTGCTGAGATCTCCCAGTGGAAGTTCTATTGTTCCTTCGTGTTACAAATTCAAGAATAAGAGTAAAGGGACACCTTGATTCCTCATGGAACAGGACCATCACATGGAACACCATGGGAGTATGCTCAGTGCATCAGYGATTATGTTCCCTTGGCTGCCCAAGCATCAGGATCTCCAAAAACCATTTCCAAAGCCTGCCTCTCAGCTGAACAAAACCCATGCAGTCACTGATCTGCAACTAACTGCATTAAATGGAGTGCAACTAGAGAGAAGAAAAATTGGAAAAACMCTTCATTGCACTGCAGCTGTTGCACATGAACCATGTCCCTCTGTCAGACATACCTTTGAGTTTGTTGTGTTCTGAGTCCGCTGGGAAGAGAGAGTCTGGAAAAAGTTTGGGGAAAGTGAGRCCAGCATACTTGGGTCTGTTCTCAACGTAGTTCCGTACTGTTGGCTGCAGCTTCTTCATGAATTCTGGACACGGCGTTCCCAACTGCTCGATAACTTTATTCCACTGATCAATATCTGAACACCAGTAGTTAAGGGAAACAGAATGCAACCCCACATGTAGCCTCCTGACATTTCTCTCTGTGTTCTCTGAGAATCCTCAGAGGTATTTAACTCCCTTCATAATATCTTTACAGTCACTGTCTTTCCTTCTCTTCTCACTATACCTCCAGCCTGCAAAGGGAAAAACTCTCTCACACAAGAATATTCGCTTAAGGACATTGTGCAGTCCTAAAACCATGAYCACCACAGAACAACATACAGATTCCTCTCTTTGGGTCAACACTTGTTACTGTTTTTTAAAAAAACACAACTTGAAATCCAATGACTTGCACTCCCTTTTTTTACATGCAGATAATTGCCACTACATCACCTTGGAAGAACGTGTGCACCTGCCCTCTCCATTCAGTCTCTGTAGAGAGGGAAATGCAGCTGACTTAAAGAAGTTCTGCACAGGACAAAAATCTTCTTGCACTTATCTGCTTTGTACTTGTATGTTTACGCTCTCCAATAACTTCATTTGTGCTAACTTTTTTAATACCAGCCACCCCTCAAAAGCAATTTGTCCCATTTTATAAGAACACACTGGGACTCATTTTCTACAGACAAATGATGCACAGGTGTAGAGAGATGTTTACTGGAAAATGTGACAGCTACATTGCTCAACTGATACTGACTAATGAGAAACAGGCTCTAATGCTTAAAAAGAAAGTGTATTACAGGCATTTCATACTGAGCTTTTTTTTTAGCTTGAGGTATTGACTTTTCAGTTTTCTTGTGCTAACATTTAGGCACCTGACAGGTGTTATGTAGCTTTTTCAGCCATGGTCAGAATAAGACTTACTATGCTAACAATAAAAAGCAAATTGCCAGTAGCAACTCTACATCACAGTAATCCACAGAGCTAAGAACCTGATGGCTACATGGGAAAAAAAAAGGAGGATTACATGCAGCCATGGGTACATTGATACTAAGAAATATGATGAAGGGAGTTTCATTAAGAACACACTGGAAAGAAAAGGCTTTTAAAAGACAAACATTCAAAGCATTTCAGCACTGAGATTTTTTTTTTAAAATTATTCTTTTAAGTTATTATGGCTATGAGTTTCATAAGTGTGGAGGAGTTTCCCMAATACTAAAGATGGGTAACAAGAAAAAAAAAGTCAAGCCAAAACCAGTTCTTGRTTGCAGTRGCAAYTTCAGATTAAAAAAAAAWAWTYYAAGGAAATCARAAGTTTTTTAACGTACCTTGAAAAGTAAAGACAGACTTMACTCAGATTTACCCTAAACTGTCTTATTTGAATTAAAAAAAAGAAAATAAATAATTTAAAACTTGCAGGTTTACTAATCAAATAAACAAATTAAAATTCTAAGAGGATTTTACATTTTAAATAAATTCAAATTCTGAGAGGATCTTGAATGGGCTTGTTTTCAACTGAAAAAGGCTGCTAGAAATAGCAGCAGACTGTAAAGATTTTTCTGAATACCTTTTATTTTTTAAACTAAAATGAAGATTTGTGTAGAAAAGCCCCTCCCCCCCACACAACTCCATAGGCAGCACGTAGCTTATATTATGTTGTCCATGAATTTTTTTTTTTCTCAACAGAAAACCAAACAATTGCAGCAACAATAAAGTTATCTAAGACTTCAGCTGCCCAAAGAATAACCTGAATATTTCATTAAATATTTTATTAGAAAATAAAGTGGTTTGACATTTTAAACTTGTATTCAAGTTAACAGACCTCAGTGATTGTGGCTGCACTGCTTCAGAAGTAGATCTGAGGTGCCTGAGAATACCGAGTGTGTAAATGCTTTGCAGACAAGAACAGAGAGCACAGAAATGAAGAGGCTGTTAGTTGTGCCAGGAGAAGCTAAATGRGTGAGAAAGCCAAGCTCTAAAATCATCACTGGAAGTGTAACCTGTGCATGTTGAGTGAAGKGTTTGATAAATGGTGAGGGCCAAACACAGGATTTGCATCAAAGGTTACCCTGGTACAGAGCAGCTGAACCATCTCCCAGGCATTTAATCATGGCCAAAAGGAAAATGATCTCTGGGATTACAGCACTTTGGGGGACTTGGACACATTGAGATGGAAGATGCAGTAAGATGCYCTAGACATGAGCAAGAAGGGAAAAAGAGTACAAGAAATCCCCAGAACAGCGCCTGCATGGTAAGAACGCAGTGGTGATGGAGAGAAGAGAAGGAAAATCCACATGCAACAGGCCACTGCACATGTTTCTTCTAAGCTGACAGAACAACTCTCACTAAGACACAACAGACAAGCAAACCACCACATGTGACTGGGAGATTTTAAGAGACGGAGACATCAGTGCAAAAAAGAGAGCCAAAGGTAAGGGAACTGGAGAGCCACCATGCTCTGCTGCTTGACTAGACTTGGTTCGCAGGACAGCACTGGACCTTTTTCAGCCCTGGCTCACACCAAGAAATAAAAGRTCAGGCTTTATGTCACAGTAACCTCAGGGACATGTTTTGGATAACTGAATTATCTGAATGGGTTATTGTGCTACTTTACTGCATTATGTTGCTCATATACTGCCAAAACCCTTAAATAAAATACATTCACATGCACACACACACACACAAACTGACATGATGGAGCACTCAGGACTGGTTTTGTCCTGAAAACAGCAAGAACAAAACCATGCTAAGTGAAAGCAGATAGACCATTTTTTAGTCAGATGGACACACACATTTTCCCTCTAGTAATGGTTGTCCCTTTACCTATACCTTACAAACACTGGATTATATTCTGAGGTCCAATACCTGAAATTGTGCAAGAATGTAACAAAGCTCTTGCAGAATGCTGGTCCATCTCCATTTCACTCTGATGTTTTAYACAGTCACCACATGTGATGCATCTGTGATGCACCTGGAGATGAGAAGTTGTATCCATCATGGTATCAGATTAAAAAAAAAAAGTCTTGGAAAAAAATCTGAGGTCAYTTATCAAAGCAAAGATAAGCAGCTTTCTCTAGCTGGCAGTCAGCATTAGCTCCAGCAATTCTGCAGGAAACGAATGTTACTACAGGACAGTCCTAATGTGAATCAAAATCTGCAGTTGRTTACATTAATCAGTTAGAGATTGTAACTATAGATGTTATTGAAAAATGGTACTAAAAGTTAGTGATCACATAACTCTGACAGAAGTTTCCCAGAAAAAAATAAAAACCCCTTTAAGAAGAAAACCAGAGGACCCTGTTTTCCCCCTTGAAATTAAGCAAATGCTAGACAGACTGAAAGTAGGAAAGAATTATGACCCCAGCTCTGGAAAATGATGAAATGTCTGCTTAAAAGCTATTTGAATCAGTTCAGCTGTCCATTGCCCCGTTGCTCTTTCTGGATAAATGTGCTGCTTCTGGAGATAAYTAAAACTAGGACATGTCAAACCTTGCTTTGGTTAAGGTAGGCACAAAAAAACAAAACAGACACAGGAAGTTTGTAACAGACAGGGGAAGATMATCTCTTTTCAAACACAAAATCTTGAGGGCGCCACCTTTCTAATAGTCTTCAMCTTAAACCTGCATATTCCACCAACAAAAACTAACTGCTCCATTTCAAGCAAATTTTTGGTCCTCCTAACTTGTCAAAATTAGAATAACTACTATGAACAGCTCTGCATTTCCCTCCCTAAATTGTGGCAACCACTGCAAAGTTGRTAGGTCAACTTTAAAATAAAAATTTTAATTGAACCTTTCTTTTTAAAAAGAAATCTGTTAAAAAAGACACTAACCAGCTTTACTGTGGGAGACATCAGTGTCACATTCATATTTTTCCACAGTCCCACAATTTACATATTGTTGCCATCACATTTTCAAAAAAAAACCCACACAAAAGAAGTTGAAAATGCTACCATCTGACAAGAAAGCAGCTATAGAGCATTTTATGTTCCAAGGTGAATAGTTTGAGAAGAATGTGGCATTTGTAAAATTAGACTGCAACAGAAAATACTGTGCAACATTTCRAGTAGTAGTTTCTATTTTTATGGTATAATAGAATATGTGGTGATGATTAAAACAATTTGTAACACAAATGAATTACTTCACAAGATTACTATTGATCATTCAGGAGTGAGGAGATTGTGCAGATGTCATTAACATTTTGGATGCACATCTGTGACAACACCTTAACCAAAATTTTCAAGTACTACTTTTTTTTTGCTGGTATTTCATTCAGTTGCTGAGTATCTGTGCTTACACAGCAGCAAGCAAATCATAAAATCATAGAATGATTTGGGTTGGAAGGGACCTTAAAGATCATCTCATTCCAAGTCCCCTGCCATGGGCAGGGACAGCTTTCACCAGACCAGGTTGCTCAGAGCCCCAGTCAACCTAGCCTTGAACAATTCCAGGGATGGGGCACCCACACAAAAATGTTACAAGTGTTTATAAAAGCCACCTAGGAGTCTAAACAGGAAGTAGGATCTGAGTGACAGAGCACAATCCTAAAATGTTTCTGTTGTTACTGTCAGTGAAGTTGTTAGGGGCTCAYAGTTTGCTTCTGTACCTCAGTGTACCTGCAACAACTTGGGTACGAAATCAAGAATAGACTCCTCAAGCTCAAAACACAGAAAACAAGTTCCTGGAAACTGTAGGATTGCTCCTGTTCCTGAATCAGGACAAAACAGATTCATTCTGTGTTTTCATTTGTGTAATCATTTGTGTAATCAAGTTCCTTTTACCCTTTACAAATGAGCTTTCACACCAGTTAACAGTTACTCAGCTCACCAGTGTTTAAGGAAAGACAAACATTGGCCTTGAAGCTCTGCAAGAATATTCAACAGCATACACCATTCTATATATTCATGTATCTATCAGTCAATATTAGCTGAGTCACCTCCAGCAACCTTCAGCTCAGTCATATTCTACCAGTCTTTCACATCAATTCTCTCTACATTTCCTCTGACTTCCAAAAAGCAAAAGCTGTACTCATTGTTCAAAGGATGGGAAGTAAGTTAAAAGACTAAATAAATGCTAAAATAGAAAAATTCCACGAGAAAATACAATAAATATTCAAGAGACCAGTTGTAAAAATGCATGAAATGAGTTGCATTATTGGATAAGCGTGAGTGTCCTCATTTTCCTTACATTTACATAGAGAGGGCAGGTTTTCAAAGATAAAATTATAAGCTGTYAGTACACTGCCAAAGTTCAARCAATTTGTGTTTAGTACAAACATTTCTAACAGAGTTACATTGCTGTACTGAAAAGTCTTTCATCCATTTAATACTGCTGGGCAAAACCACCAGCTGGGTGCTCATTTTTTTARTGGTTTCTCCACAAAGATCACTGTTTCCATGGAACCACTGCTCATTGAGCATGGACRCTCACAGAAAAGCCACACCAAAAAATTACTTTTCAAACAGAGTATAATTTTCATCTCKGATTTAAAGAAGAATTAATTTATTGTGCAAATACACAAAGCTGCTTTTCCTAAGGAGTTTATAATTTCTAACTGCCAATAATACCCTGAAAATCACAAAAYGCTGTTTAACTTACTGTTGTAACCATTAAATCTGTACAGCTAAGAYCACAGTAGACTTCTGTGCAAAATTTCTGCAGTCTCTGTGTCTTTTTCCATCAATTCAGATGTCCTGACAAAGAAAAGGTATCAGAAAAATTAGTTCTTAGAAGGTTTGCTGGAATAGTTTCCAATAACCTGTTCTTTTATGTTGTCAGACCWKTCATTGCATCTTCTGCATAAAGCACAGAAAGCCTTACAGCAATTGCTGAAATCTTCTCCGATGCCTGCAAAAATTATTTTGCTACTAATCCCAGAAAGCACAAACCCATCTCTTCTTAAAAAAAAAAACAATTATTATAGCCAGTGTTATAATGACTTGTGCACAGATACTGCTGGACTTTGCAGAGCATTCTGACTCAATACAGCAGCATTTGTTTATGGAACCTAGACCAAGTTATTARGCAAAATATGTACATTGAAAAGTATTTTCAGAAACTACCCAAATTTTTCTGCTCTGCATTTCACCAGCAACTCAGACGAATTTGCTGCAAAGTTTGCAATTAGATTAACTCTGTGCCTGAAGAATCTACCAAAAACTGAAACTACTGTTTCAGAATATGAGACTTGAAAAACATTGTTTCCTTTTTGTTGAAATGAAATGGCCAGGAGTGTGGCTTTAAACAGAAAAGTCCTTCCAAGGTACTAATGGCTTACAGTATTTYAATCTATTTTCTTCCCCTCACACTGGTCATATTCTTCAATTTCTGAGCACTGAGTYTCAACACAAGGTCTGAGGGAGTAGGTTTTAACTGTGTGAGAATCTTTAGTGAGCTCGGCTGTCTTCTGAAATTCAGCTGTCCTTCCTGAGCACAAAAAGCCCTGTTTATCTCCTGAGTTCCACAATATGGCTTTGAAGCTCTGCCCAGCATTTTTTCAGCAGATCAGCCCAAGTATAAGCTCATCAAATCTGGCKGGAGAACTTCCTCTACAAACACATCTGCTGCTGCACCTGGCACTGGCTGGAGATTCCAAGAGTTCTGGTAAGATGGATGCCTGGCAACTTCTGGGAGAAATTTCCTGGAATCATAGAACTGTACAGGTTGGAAAAGACCTTTAGGATCATTGAGTCCAGCTGTTAACCCAGCAGTGACAAGAGACAAGTGACAAGACACCACTAAAGTCCATTGAAGGCAGCCTGGACTGYAGTGATCATGCACTGCTGGGGTTTGCAGTCCTGGGAGATATGGGTCAAGTGAAGAGTGAAATCAGGACCCTGAATTTTTGGAAAGCAAAATTCTAGTTGTTCAAGGAGTTAGGCAATAGGAYCCCCTGGGAAAATGCCCTCAGGGACAAGGGAGCAGAACAGAGCCGGCACATCTTWAGGGACACTTTCCAGAGAACACAARAGAYAGCAATGCTCTTGWACCCCAGTCCCTGCAACATGCATGACAGGATTGCAGATGTACAAGGCAGAATAAGACTGTGAAAGCTTGTGCAGACGATCCTAAGAGCAGCTGCCACCACATCTCTCTACTGAATATATATTTGTTTCCCTAAGCCTTCCCAACCACAGGATTTAAAGGAACAATCATCCTTCTTTGCCCAAAATGTCTGCAGCAGTTAAAAAAAATGCTTTTTAAAAATAATGCACTTTGACAGCTCACCACAGGACTAAGGCAACTTCTTCACTCCTCCAGATCGTTTATGCAGCAATGAGAAGAGAGTCTCCCTCATAAAATCTTGAGGAGAACACGTGGAACAAGAGTCAAGCTCACAGGTACAGCCAGCTTGTCACATTGCTCCTGAGGCAACACAACACACCATGTCACCATTTTCTCCTTGCTCGAGGCACAATTACGTGCAAGCTTCATGCTAATTGGGTTTTTGAAAGCAGAACTACTGCTGTCAACATTGAAATGAAGTTTCATAGGAAATTTTTTAAAAAAAGTAAAAAGGAAAAAGATTTAGCACATAATTAACTGCATCACATGCATAYACCAAAAATGGTAGAGAAACAGTAAAATTTCAAGGATCAGTAAAGACCATGAGAATTTTGGACCCTGCAAATCACTCTTTGCAACTGGGATTTTAAAGGAGAATAGAGGTGGGTTCTGTTCTCAGCTTCACCCCAGKGATTTCCGTGAATTCAGATGGATTACAGGAGTGGAACAGAGCTGCAGCATAGCTAAACACCCTGCTCTGCACTTATCAGAAGCATTTTCTGCTTTTCTGCTGATGAGTTTTGCTCCTGGAATTTTTTAAGTTAGCTGAATTGACTGTTTAGTTGTGTAAAGAGTAACAATATCGAATGACCTACTCTTCTTAAGCACTGGAAAATGGCAAATAGTAAATTCTGCAGTCAAATATATGATTGACAGTGCATTTCTCATGAATATTCAATCCTTCAGCTTCAAAACTGCTTTTCATGGTTATTTATGCATAAAAATTGACACAAATTAGTATTAAATACTCTTCAAATCACAGTGTGGATGTGAAATGAAGCACTGCCTGTTAAGAAAAAATTGCTGATAGCAGATTCTGGTACACTGCCAGGCTTAACCCATTTTACGTCGAAGAGGAAACTTTTTTAAAGAARCGGATGTTTAATTACTCTTGCTCCTGTACTTAAATACATCCGTAAGTATGCTGCCCTCGAGCTCTGAGGGCTTATAGTCCCYGCTGATGGAATTATCCAGCTGCCCAACTCCATCACTCGTCTAGAGAAATAATCTTTTTTACAGCAATGCTAAGCATTTTCTGTGCAGGTTTAAGCAGAAGATGGCACAAGGTCATGAATCGCAGCAGGCTGGGTGGGAGCTTGCAGCTTCCTGCCTGGTTTTCAGCTGCAGATGGGCAGAGGAGCCAGAAGTGCTGAGTCCCTGCTAGTGGCTGCTCAGCAGCAGGGAAGGGTGTGGGGGATGGATTGGGAGAAGAGGTGGCTTTGAGGATCTTTTGCCTGAAGGAAGGCAATGGCATTGTTCTCTGTCTGCAGAACTCATGGAATGGCAGAAGAAAAGCAGAGYGGTACAGAAAACACAGAGCAAGTTTAGCAACGTATTATAAATAAAAATGGAGAACATGAACTCAATTAGAGGCCAATCCCAAACAAATCGGCAGCTGGTAATGACAATTTCTATGGAGTTATTGCAATAATAGACAGCACACAATGGTTTAATTATAGAGGCTTTGCACAAGTTCTTTTTAACAAGTGCGCAGCTGTGTCAAAGAAACCAGATTTTGAAGTGCTATTTAAGACAYATTCAATTCTTTTTGGGCTTATTTGGGGGATATCTTTAAATGCTGGATTATAAAATGTAAGTCTATGAACATTAAACCAGTTCTGACTACAACACTGAGGGATGCTCACCCCTACACTACAATGCTTCACTCACATTCACAGGAAACAGCAAATCTGGAGCACAAAGAGGTGCTAATGATTGCCATTAACACACAGAAACAAAAGGTTTACTTTCACATAAGCAGAGAATATGTGCTCCAGATAACACAAAAACACAAGGAAAATGTATTGCTCATTTCAGTATGGGTATGCTCACCCAGCATTTTGGACAAAATACAGATTAGAAATTTACTAGACAAGGCTGTGAAAATATTAATGATATAATTACCTACTTTCATTTCTTTAATGCTCTTCACATGATACTTTTTCCACATTCTGATCAAAATATTGAACCCTTTAAAATGCAAATGAGGTCAGAAGTGAAGTGCTGAAGTGAACTGGTAAGTATGTGTATACACACACAGACACACACACACACACACACACACACAAGTGTATGTGCACACATATTCAGAGAAAGTCACATAAAAATCAATAATGCCTGGAAATGTCTGTCATCTAAGTACAGAATTTAAAATAGAAAGGAAATGTGTACACAGATCATGTCCATTTATCATATTGGTCATCCTGTGGGTAGTAAATGACTGGAGTTAGACCAAGCATGCACTGAACTAAGTTGCTGTTGTACACAAGGAAGCATTCCACAAGTTGATAAATACTAAAGTGCATATCAAAGCATGAAACAAAATAAGAAATATGGCTGCCTCAGCCCTGAGTGCAGAACGGTCTCTAAGGAAAACATACATATTCCTARCCTGCTTGTCCTCTGAGGGGCTTATCTATAAATCACTCCTTGTTGATGYCAAAAATACATTCTGCTTTCCCATAATACTCATATTAGCTTATGTACTCATCTCATGYACTCATAATAGCTCCATGTACTTCAATAAAAGATGACAGACCCGAGTCCATTACAACAGTTTCTCAAGAAACTTCCAAACTTCTGAGTCACTAAACTACTACCAAGTGATAATTTTAGTCTTGAGAAGTTGTGCCCAAACTGAGGCCRTTTCCTACTTTTGTACTTTAATACCAATTGAAGAGCAACCAAACAAAGCAAATAAGCAATTCYATGAGTCTATAACAAACAAGCATTTCTATGAGTCAGGTCTGAGTCAATCAGAGATGCAGAAATGCATGTGAAACACAGAACCTCTTACATCTCATCCTGAGGTAAGCAGTGACTTGTGCCTACCCTGCTACAACCTTCAAAAAACCCTCTCATTTATGAAACACACCCCTCCCACACACAACCAAATTAATAGAGACATTCATAACAACAAAACTGTGGTCACTGGCTGCAGAAAATGGCTCTGATGAACTGTGTAGGATGTTGTTTTCCATCTCCTTATGCTGTACTTACTGCGGTTTCCTAAGGCTTTTGCTGAGAGGCAGTAATGGATTGTGGACATTCTGGTTTGCAGGGATTTTGCAGTGGGGCTKAACCCAGCTCTTTAGGTGCAGTACAGAGGTATGTCAGCACTAGTCTAGTGGGAAGGGGCAGGAAGGGAAAGGGCTGGAAGCACCYACTGGGGCCAGAATGGCTGCTAGGAAGGATACGATCAGTGCCAGGAAACAACACAGCACCTTTAATCATTTCTCCCATGATGCACCCTACTGACCACATGTCAACTGAAAACAAAAATGAAATGAAGGTAAACAAGAAAACAGGAACAGAACAACAAATAAATGAGAAGACTTATCCAATCATGCTATTGCACAGTGCCTGCAGACACAGACCTGCCTCTTGCTCTCGGCGGGTGCTTTTCTGCCTGAGCACACAGTTTCATGACAACAGAGCAGGTCTGAGAAAAATCGACTCCAACAGTTTCCTTTACCCCAGTGTGGATGAAAGACAACGCTATTAAATACAGAAACCCAAGAGAGACCCGCGGCTGGCTACTGTGTCGTAACACAACTTTGTAATTAAAATTTACCAATTAATTTTGTCTTTTTCGAGTTTTCATTTGTATTCATTACCTAGRTTTATGATGCTTTGTCTTGTAAATGAATGCTGGTCTCTGTATTCAATAAGGATATGCAAATTGCTATTCCTTTATCATTCCAGCTACCAGAGATCCATGCATATTTTCACAAGCTGAACTGCCAGAAGCCACAAAAGGAACTTGGGTCCTTGTGAAGACGTATCCACCGCTTACTCAGGGTTATGAATAGCATTTTTGAGCTCATTCAACTCCAACAATGCTTGCTTTRGGGGCTGTTGGCTCACTTCCATCAAATATCAGTGAAGCCAGCAGTCCATCACACRGATCTTGAGAATCTCATAAGATTTCCATTTGCCATGATAGGAAATTGTGATTTCTAAACAGGCCAGTTGAGACACAGAAGCACTAAGCTGTACCTTCTGCACTGAAATTCACAGAGAACTGGGGGCCTGTTTACCTCACAGAGGGAAGAGCAGTTCAGCTGGGTCAAACAAAGCTCACCACAATTTACACAAGATGAAAATCAGACTCCTTATATCCAGCACAGGATTAAGGTGGCATTTTCTCCCACACTGATTCCATGTAACCACATTACTTGCGCTGTCCTTGCTCTATGAAAAGTCATAGGGCATGAAAGCAAGCACAGGGACARACTGGTGTCTCAGGGCCAGAAACTGGGGAAAAATATGAAAGCACCATGCTGCTTGGTTAAATTTACTCTTGCAATTTCACATTGAGCAACATTTTAAAGYGCATTTAACTTTGAAGGCAAATGTCCTATCTGTGGAAATCTTAACATGCCTAGGTCTAAGGTTCCCTTGTTGCTTTATTTAGCATATGAAAAGCTTCACACACAATAAATAAATCAATAAACAAAACACAAAGAACTAAAGAAAAGGCTACTTGTTTGGAAGCAATAAGCAGACCTAGAGATGCAAATTATTGCTGCTTTCATCACAAGCTAAATGGCATGCAAAATATCAGGAAAAGATAGAGCAAGCAGTTGTTTGTTCGTCTGTTATTAATTCCTTTTCATTTTTGGAGGCTGCCTCCTGACACCACTGYGCTATGCTATGCTCCAGGGGGCACACACACAAGTTCAACCAGTGACTTCCTAAATTGCAAACTGTAAAATCAGGGAAGATTACTTCTCTCTACTCTTGAGGTTTTGGGAAGGAAGCTCCTTGAAAATTTCCAAATCAGAAGGAGCAAAGATAAATATAAGCAGCATTCCAAGAGCCTTCTTTACTGCTGCCTCCTTTTCGCCTCCTGAGGCAATTAGAAATAAATCAAAGTGGAACCAGGATATGGCTGCAGGTTTAGAAGTAGCTAGCTGGAGCCTAAGAATTTCAGCATATACAGCAGCAGCTGTCAGAAGCCCCAGCTAAGGCAGGCACCAAGACTGGTGCAAAGCTCCAGAAASAACTGCAGTACAGAGATCTGTGTCTTGATCCTCTGCTTTCTTCAGTCCAACATAAATCCAGATGTCGTAGTCCAATTAATTTTGCTTGTACAAGCATCAGAAAAAAACAAGCATACCACAATCTCTAAGCATCTGCTCTCAGCTCCAAAGCATTGAAAATGTACACCTGCATGAGACTTTTTTTTTCAAATGCAAGATATTCACAAAGACTGGTAATGCTACATCAACACAAGGAACATYCCTAAGCTTTAATCAAGGGCAACTTCTAGTGACAGACCTCTGGACGGCTCTGGGTGAAACTTCAGTTTAGCAACGATTTGCCTTGATGTTCAAAGATTACATGAAACAGTGTTAAGGATTTCAACCTACAACTTTTTAAGACTCTCTGAAGTGGAAGTGTTAAGATTTTGATAGCCCTTGATGAGAAACCCACTCTCCACTGGAATATCCAGGTCCTGGATTACTAARAGTAGGGGATTTTTTTAAGTGTTCAGAATCTCTACAAACCAGATTATTGCACCCAGCTGCTCTGGAACACATTCTTGAATGTGTACACTTAAGAGTCCGAGTAAACTGGCCAAGGACACCACCTGCCACCCTGGCATACTCAAATTGGATTAATGCTCACCAGAAACCACATGCAAGTGTCTTCCTGAACAAAGAAAACATTTTAATCATACAGCAAATCTACTTCTTAGGGCCACCTCCTGGTTCTGATTCCCCACACAGGTACTTCCTGACCCAAATGAGTGCTTGCTCATCCTTCCATATTTCAGATTCCCTCCAGCAGAGATGCAGAAGGATTCCTTCATCAGCCCACATCAGCCTTCCGTAGACACCTCCCTGGTAACTCAACTTTCTCCTCCCACAAAACTGTGGGTTTTTAGGGACTTCACAAAACACAATGAGAGGGAGCCCATGGGGAGAATCAGTAACTGTCCTTCTTAAACTCCCACCGAGGCGGCTCTTCAGTCTTGCACTCAGTAAGATCCAGCTGTCATTCAGTGAAAATTGTGACATTCAAATTAAAATTCATAAATGCAAGCCACAGGAAACTCTGGGGACCAGAGATGAGGGCACAGCTAAATGAGCTTTGCTATCTCTTCCAGCCTCATGGGTTAGTTCACATTTTCTGCCCAGAGCACTAGTGAGAATACCAAACATTCACATTTGTAACAGCTCCTGTTTTAGTGATGTGGAAATCACCCCTCTGCAAGCTGAAAAGAGATATTCATGTCCTCAAAACTGACTGAAGAAGATTATGATAGACATGTTAATGAAATAAATAATGATACCTGATTTTATTTGTGTAACTGTAGGCCAAAATATTTAGCACACAACACTGCTTGCCACTGGCTAAGGTGCAAACTCTCGTAAAATGTCAAGGCAGCTGAGTATGCCTGTCATAACAGTGAGGTTCTCTCTCCCAATTCTCCTAAAATGGACAGACACCTTGCTGGGCAAGTCCTTTCTTTACCTCCATCTCTGTTTAAAAGGACATGGTTTATAAAAATACATGGTAATTCATTGTAATACACTGGCAAAGCTTTTTTTTTACATGCTCCAGATACTGCAGCTACAAAGGCTTCAGAGCTGCCAGTGCTAAGGGAAGTCTGTGATGTGTGGCACTCACAATGACCATTGTAGAGATTACTCAAAAACTTGAAAAGGATTAAAACCCTCCCCAAACCACCAAACCCTTATTACCCTCAATTCTGGCTCAGTCATGGCAAACTCTCAGTTTTGTGACATTCCAGCCTGCTTGCTGAGACCTTGCTGAGATATCAAAACCCTTCCCTTCGTGCATGTATTTCATATATATATGAATTTCAACATGTTTTAACAAGGGTTCGCTCTGCACACTATCAGCTCAATCCATTAAGATTCCCAGAGAAGGTCTTTCTAATTTGAATAAAGTTGAGCTGGGGAAGTAGGGAGAAATGTAGGGAAGGTACTTTAAAGATTTGGTTTACTTCTGATTAACCAACCCTGATTTTGAATGGTGATAAACTCAACTAATTTCCTGAWGTTGAGTCTGTTTTGCCCTTGGTTCAACATGGGTGATCCAGCCAGGGTCAACCCAYCACAGTGCTAGARCCTGGCCGACCTGGAARAAGGCAGAAGGAAGTAGGGATCAAATCCARACCTGTGCTCTCCCTTGAAGGTTGGCTCTTAGGTTGCAATGCCAAACAAGAGCTAAAAAATTACTGTTAAATGACTGAAAAGGCCAAGGGAATCCTGAGCAGCAAGCTCAAGATTGAGCGGAGGCACAAGGGATGACTCATGCCCTTCCCTTTCTCCCATTTKCTTGTGAATATAACCATATAAAAAACCTTCACAGTAAGAGAGACCTGCAGAGAATCTTGCCAAGGAATGTGAAACAAACTTCCCTGCATCTATCAGACCTTAGCATTTCAAACCTGTTTTGCAGATCCTGCATTTCCTAGCTTCAGATCCTTTTTTTTTTTAGCTTATATTACATTTTGACTTTGAAGTATCTCTTCCCAGGTCTCAAAGCATATTCAAGKACACTTGTGTTACCTCCTCCAGCAGGAAAACCACAGGTAATGTCTCTTGCTACAATACAAACAGATTAGCAGATCATTTGAGCACACTTGTATGTTTTCATAGCTGGAACAGGAATTGYACAATAGAATCACAGAATATGCTGAGTTGGAAGGGACCCATCAGGATCAGCAAGTCCAACTCAGCCCACCCCAGGAATCAAATCACGTGCCTGAGAGCATTGTCCAAATGCTCCCTGAGCTCTGTCAGGTTTGGTGCTGCGATCACTTCGCTGGGGAGCCTGTTCCAGTGTCCAACCACCCTTTGGGTGAAAAACCTTTTGCTGATATACAGCCTAAACCTCTGTTGACTCAGCTTCATGTAATTTTGAATATGTTCCAGTTCTTTACTTTGACCCCATCAAAATACCTACATGCTCTTGACAAAAAGCAATTCAGTACTATCTATTTTGTCCACAAGTTCTAAATTCTCTGCTCAACAGTTCCAGACTATCTCAGCTCAAATTAGTACAGCTACCATCAAGAAAAAGCTGACTAATGCCACAGAAAAAAAAATCAAAATATTTGAGACAATCCAATTTTCACAGGTGCCAGAAAAGGTGACTAAAACTTGCCTGGCTTGAAATTCATACAAGGCAGCAGTGAGTGTTGAAAATCTTTAAGGTGAGTGATGGGAAACAAGCAAAGGATCATCTTCACTGTAGCACCTGGGATCCCCTCCAAGAGCCACACAGATGACAGACAGCATGGRGGTTCTATGCTAAGTGCAAATTACACTCTAAACTGTTGGAGTAGGCATAGCTGAATTAAGAAACAAGAAGAATGGCAACAGCCAAATCATTCTCACATCTACTCCGAGGTYTCTTTGAAACAGACTTCATCTTTGTCTGAGCAACCTTTAAGAAAAATCGTGAGTCCAAAACCAAATACACAGGGAAGAATAACCCAGGTCAACAAAATCCAAACTTAGCCATCAATAGCTAACACACACTTAAGCATCAGGCTAACATGAACCAGCTGATCCTTCCTGGAAAGCCAGGCCAGTCAAGCTGAATAGAATCTTAAATAATCCTAATGCTTGCTGCTGGTTTTGACTTTTTTGTTTTTGTTTTTTTGTTTGGTTTTTAACACAAAAGAAGACTTTAGGAAATACTATCCGGAACAAGAAAAACAACAGACTGCACTTAACAAAGTGCAGAAGTTTTATTATACTATAATTTAAGAAAATATGCCCTCAAACCACTAAAATTACACTCACTGATCAATGCAGATCAAATGCAAAGTTAAATTCTACTAATGAGCAGTGGAAAGGCTGCACCTTTTCCTAAAAGATTTCTTGATGCAATTTTTTTTTCCTAAAGCAATAGAATGCTCTCTGTCAGATGTCAGAGAGCGTCTCTTCATCCCACCACTCTCCAAGACAGCTGGTGGGCAAGGGAATTTTTGAAAACCAGGTCACAGAAAACATTAACTGCATCTGTTAATGCTGAATTTTCTTCACAATTCCTTTTGGATGTCCATAATTACATAGAAGAAAGTGGAAACTTTTCTCTCTTGCTGCTTTCATGGTGTTTTCTCTTTTGACTGTCTTAGACTTTAAGCTATTTGCAGTAGGAATTCTGTTCTCCATATTCACCATGGAAATTCAGGCCTAGCCAAACTTAGGACATTTGGCTGATACCACAATATATTTCTATGGCTAAATCACTGTTTACTCTTTGATCTGTTGAAGGACTTACACATGAACTTGCTCTAGTACCATCCTCTACATGCCTCCTCCTTTTCAGTACTGAAAATAAATGCTCTGATTGCTTTATTTTCCCCACTAAGTCACATGTGCCTGTAGGGACATCACCATGGCCTTGGCAGCTCAGAGCTTAGTAAATCCGTCTCACCTGAAAGCATTCATTTTAAGCTTTCCCTTCTCTTCAGATAAAAAACCAGAAATTCATTTCCAATCCTTAAATTGAAATCTTATGAGATTTTGAAGATGTTATTACCGAGAGCTGAACAAGCTTTGGGGGAAGCCCAGGGTTCTCTACCATATTTCCAATGGCATCCAAGAGTTCAGGAAGTTTTTAGTTGCTCACATTCTTTCTTTACAAAAGTGGAATAAACATCAAAGAAACACCGAACAAGAAACTCAGAAGTGGAYTCTAAAAGCTTATGGGAACTTGCCAGGACTATTTTGGTCTAAAAATATACCTGGGAATGGATTGAAAGGTGAATTTCTTCTCAAGAGGGTCTGATTTCTGACAAGAAAGTCCCCTGACAATATTTTTAAATGTCTGCTTTARCTGAACAACAAGGATCGAAGGTACCTACCAGGCAATTCCTACCTGGTACTCTCCAGGACATTGGAGAGCAACTTAGAGAGAGTTTCTTATKTACATAGATGAGATGTTTTGAAATTAATCTCCCCCATGTTTTAATTTTCATGAAGACTTTAAAAATGAAATTTCAAGTCAGCAGCACCTGAGTGCAGTGGTAATTCAGTGGGATGGTTTAGGTGAAATTACCTTTTAAAATATTTTCTTTCCATAAAACTTGGCAGCAGCATTGAATTTTTCCTTTGATGTATACTGTGCCATATACAAATGTTCCTACTCCAGACTAGAAATGAGTATGCTTATATTGATACAAAATGCATGCAGTAGACAGTCTTCTGAATGATTAAAGTGATTTTTTTCATTTCTATACAGACTTGCCTCTTTCAGCTAGAAAACTCTCTGCTGGAAAGCCTTAAGTAGCCCAAGGGAATTATGTAATGTCCTTCTGTGAAGTTTACCTGCAGCTGCACAAATCCTTCTTCAGCTCTTCCTGCACCTGGGAGGGAAACTAGATTTGCAGATGGTAGGGATGGAAAATCAGATGAACCCATACACAAACCAGTCTTTCCAACACAACTCATCCATGGGGTCAAACTGGTCAACAAATGAGTACTCACTTGGAAATGAATGTACAGATTTTTTTTTTTTTCTTTTCCCTTAATTTTTTTTCCTTTTTTTCTTGTTTCTTTTTTAATTTTTTTTTTAACTTTCCACTCACCTGAATTAACTGACTATTAAAGCATGACAATAATTGTGACCTGACTCACATACATTCTATTTCAGGATATGGGATTTCCAATGATTTAAAAAGTAGGACTATCCCACAATTTACACAACGTTTGCTGCATTTGTTCAAAAATTCAGTTGTTATTTTAAACTGATACTGAAATGTTAAAAGGTATTTTAAAAAYATTTTACAGCTCTCCCTGAATACAATGCTGTCATAAGATACTGTTTTCACAGCCAGACAGAAACAAAGTAAATCTCATGTTTGAATGATTCTTTTAAAAGCTACATTGTTTAAATTACATAGATTAATTTTTTTTTTCTAGACATGGGCAGAAGAACCTATCTCTTAATTTGTTGTTGGAAAAGGAGAGCAACCCATTAACCACACTACTATGCTTTTACCCGGAAACCATTCTTTGTATGAATTCTAGTTGTTTATTTCTCTGAAAAGATTAAATGGAAATATCCTCARTTTTTACAGCTGAACCTCAAGTGTATTACAGACAATTTAGTTTTTCTTATTTTTTTTTTTTTAAGAGGAGAAGAGTGTATTTTTTGGAGGAAGAGTTATGATGGTGTTTCTGAGGTGGTGTTGCCACTGAAACACAGCATAACAATCGCACTGAATGACAGGTTTTGGCAATGCTGGGAGCTGCTCTGCACTTAGGTTACAACAGAGGGTGTGCACCCTGTTCCTCATGCTGCAGAGGCAGCTCAGCACCTTTAGAGTGACATCTGAAAGCTACCCACTAATACAAAAAAAAAATAAAATCACTGTTTTTACTTCCTTGCCATATTTTGCATCCAATAACTTTCCTGTCTCTCTTGCTTTAAGACTGGAACTCAGTACAGGGCTGCTGCCTCCCCCTCAGCAAACAGGAGGTRCCCGCTGTCCCTCCATCTCCCTGCTACTGAACTGAAACTGCATCTTCACTGGGCCACCAAGCAGAACTCAGCTTTCAGAGGAAGTTGACAGAGCTGTGAAAACAGGACAGGCAGGACCCAACTCTGACAAACGTGACAGGAATTACTCAAGAGTCAGCAAAAAAATAATTGCTTCCATGGCCACATGTCTGTGAAAGCTGGGTTTTCTTCACACCAAMTGCCAGTGGCTGCTGATGCCAGATTTTTGTGGTGCCTTTCTGCCAACTGGCTGAAAATAATGTGCCTTTTTGTTTCTGAAAGTGAAGGCATGTTACGTTGCCTCGTTTTATTCTGATGGGCAAAATGCACACTACTTAYATTTCCAAACCATCATGGGCAGGTTGCCTGGCTCAGCCTGTGATAAACAGGAGGYTAAGCAGACACCTCCTCTTTTGTTTTCATTTTCTAATATTGCTTTCACCACCTTGGAAGGGGTAAAAATAATATCACCCAAGACAAGAAGAACAAGATGGGGAGGGAAATACAGTTTAGTTGACGACACAGACCTCATGCAAGTAAAGGGAAGTCCATTTTTAAATCAATAGAATCTGATTTCAGGCCAATTTGGAAACCACAGCAGATAAAACGGTTGCCTTAAACTGGGTGAGTCAAATTCTTCATTTTGTTTTAAAGAAAAAAAAATGTTGTATAGACTCAACACAGAGCCCATACAGCATCAAGATGAATCCAAAACCATGATGCATTAGCAAGCAAAAGATTATGATGTCACCACAAATGTTATGAAGTCAATATTTCCAAAACATAAAATCAGAAAAACAGATTTACAGGAATGAGATGGGCCAAGTTAGAACTCTTTTCTTTTTTTCTTATTTTTCCTTTGAAGAATAATAAATAAAGCTATCCAATTTGCCATCATAATGCTTGTTTTCTATATTGCTTATTTGCATGACATAAATACTATTTAAAATGGAAAGATTACAGTTTTTAAAGTAACTAAATTGACTGAAATAATTCTGTGCATCTGTTTTTCATTTTCAATTTTGTGCATATCAATGGTGTGCTATTTTCATTTAGCCATACCTCTGGGATTCAACTTTTTGCTTCTATCTTTACAGTCCTGGTATAGTCATTTTATGGTAAAAGGGATGGGGTGGAGGAGAGGAACAAATAATAGGTGAAGCTGCAGCAAATGGCACAAGGATACAGTCCCTTCCTGGAAAGAGGATTTTGTGGCGAACCATTTCTCCCATAATGCATCCCACAGACCATATATCCACTAGAACAGCAGAGACAGGGAAGTGAAGAAGGAGGAAAAAAAAGCAAAGTTAACTACGACATTTCACTCCTAAAGGAGGGGAAAAAGAGCAGGTTGATCAGAACAGTACAGTTTGTTTTGTGGTTTTGTTGGGTTTCTTTTTCGTGTCTCAACAAAAGCTAAAATACGTAGCTAAATAAATAAAAGCTGTGTCAGTCGGCYCAACAGCAGTTAGTAACAACAGTGGAAAAAGTATAAAATCAACATTTTGGGTAAAGGTCCAGAGCTAGCAAGTAAAGAGTAAGTAACAACTGCACAGACACATGGTATACACTGAATTCATGGTTAAAAAACAACTCCCTTTATTTTTATTTTTTTTTTCAGAAAAAAAAACATCCGACCAGATAATGATAATCTGGAATAAATCCTACTTGCTGAGTTTCTAAGCTTTGTCCTGCAGCACTGAGTCTCTCTGCAGTTGACAAGAGGCTCTAAATGGAACTGCTCCCACAAGTAAAGGCCATAAACWGCACCCTTAAGGGTTATTTAAAACTCCTCTTTCAGGATCTGTACCTATGGCCTATCTATAGGTACCTATCTATGTCTATCTGTCTATACCTACACACCTGGAGAGCGTGATCTGAGTGGACTCTGTTTTGTACTGTGTAGGTACAAAACAGAAATGCTAAAATGAAAGCTTGTCCACAGGGTCAACAAGACTAAGAGCATTTCCTATTCTCAATTCTGCCTTCAGGTTTTAGATGCAATATGCATAGTTATTTTATCTGCTTGACTTGGATAGTTTTTTTACCTATAAGTCTTACAAGAAAAAAGGCTGGATAGATAGTGACACAGTACACACAGAAAAAAAAAAAAGAAAAAAACAACCAACCCTGTACTCCATGTGAAGAGGAAAAAACTGCTTTACAATCCTCTAAAAGTCTGTGTTGTTTCTGAGCTTGAAATCCTCATTTTCTGGGCATGTTTGACCTACACAACCAGATTTCACCTCCTTTTCTTCCCCTTTCTTAACCTTCAAAAATAATCCAAAACAAACCCAAAGAAACAAACAAACAACTCATTTCTTGGAAAAACAAAATAAAGGTGAAATGTTCCAATTGGGAAAAGGAGGGTACAGGTATCAGGGGCATGGGACAGCAAAAGCATGCCTGAGGCAGTGGCAGAGTTTTCTTCATAGTGACAGTTTTGGGACCTTCCATAGAAGTGCAGCAAACTGGTGATAATTATGCATCTTTAGCCAACCAAGTGCAGAAAGAAAATGAAAGCAGTGAACAGTCTTTGTACAGGCAGTTTACATAGTCAGTGGGAAAAAAAAAATACGGGAGTTTCAGTAATGTGGCAGCATAGGCCAGAGCAGGGAARCAAAGAACAACCCTTTCTGTTGACTTCCTTGGAGCTGGATCAGWGCCTCCAAGCAGAGAGGCTCCTCCAACTGCTGACCTTCACTTGCAAATATTTTGTTTCCTTCCTCTCTTTATTTTGCTAGGTCCAAGTAAGACAAGATCATTCATCTTAAGCCAGATTCATTGCCCAGGAAAGTCAAAGGAAGTTTCTATGTTAACTTCAGTGGGCATTTGATCAGGACCTTTGGATGTGGCAAACATTAGAACCTTCCCAGCTGTGTACTTTATCACAAAAGTGTGTCTGACCTTTTCTTGGTGCAGTTTTAATCATGCAAAAAGCAAACGTTCTCTGTTCTTTCATGGACTATAACAACAATAATAATGGTAATCATCTACTAAATGTGTAGAGGGGGAAAAAAATCAACAAAAGAATTCAYTTGACAAGAGAAGGAATTCTGGATATTGACTAAGGAGCTATCTAAAGCATGCTAGCTCAAATTTCTAATGGCACTCAGCAAAAAATTGAAACAAAATACTTGAAGGAATATTACTCCTTTTTTTCAGAAATTATTATCTATGCTTAGACTCTGCTTAATAATTCTACACTTTTTAGACTTTTGTATTAAAATTTATACCTTAAATTCATAAACATTGCAAATAATTCATACAGGAACTTGCTCATTTCAGAAGAGGCTGTGTGATTATGCTTTTAGTAGTGCTGAAGTAATGGAATTGGCTCCCAAAATCCRTTTCACTGCCCTTTACAGTATGCAGTTGGCTATTAGTAAAAGTTTTCCTGCAAGTTAGMTAACCTCCTCAATACAAATTAAGTAGGACACTTTTTAATAATTTCCTGGTCTTGACTTTTGCCGTATTTGCCATCAAAAAGTCTTGTCAAAAAGAYAAGTGGTTTCTTTGACAGCAGAATCTGAGTCACAGGATATTCTCTCCTTTCCTGCCTGGTCTACCTGGCACTCAGATGCAATTCTCAGTTTTGTTACAAAATGAGAACAATTTAAAAAGTTTTCCCTTCATCTTCTGCAAAGTTTGAGCTCTTCTTTACCCACTTGTCTATAGCAAGCACCCCCACCTTCCATTAAAAAAAAAAAAATCAAACTGCGAAATTGGTAGCTAGATCTTGGGGACATGGAATCTGTCAGCAAAACCTGGGACTTTGTTAAATCTGTTATGAAGAGGAATTARTTCCTGAAATTCAGATCTAGCTCTGGATTTAGAGAAATTCTGGAAGGGCTAGGACTTGCTATTTCAGCTTGTACTTCTTGTTTCCTCAAACAATTCAGMGATCCAGACATCACTCGTTCAGCAATTCCCGCATTGTTTCACAGCCACAGAAGACAAAGATATTCTGGTCAAAATGACCTAACTGTAGTTGTTAACTTCAACCATAACTAAGAACAAGTTTCATATTATTCTGCAACCCCACAAGGATAAATTCCCAAATACACACAGTAGCTGCAGCTCACAACAATGAGGAACTGCTCTAATTCAAGATGTCATTCCCCATTATGTTTCCTCTCCCTCCTTCAAGTCTCCCTTACAGTGGTGGAAGCAGACCTTGCCCTTGAGGTCACACCGTGCAAAGTGGCTGCAGCCCTACCRTTCTCCTTGTAGCCCATTCCCAGGATGACCTCCGGTGCTCTGTAGTAACGTGTCACCACGTAKGGGGTCATCATGAAGCTAGTGCCTGCAGTCCTGGCCAGTCCAAAATCCAGAATCTTCAACGTGCAGTCAGATTTTACTACAATATTACTTGGTTTTAAATCCTGCAAAAGATAATGAAAAGACACATGTGACTGTCCTTTACAAAGCCAGGCACAGCTGGATTTATAGATACCAGATACCTTAGGTCACCCTTCAAATACTCTTTCACTCTTCTGACCCTTTTATTACAGAAATACTTACAAYTATACAGCAAAACCTTGCTATCATTTGTCTAAAAAAACTGTTCTGGAAGTTGGTCTACCATACTGTGGGGCTTTACCCAGATAGCCAGAGCCTGCTGGCTTTCAATTAATTGCATTTAGCAGATCAAGAAACTAGGATTAGTATCAGAGTACAGATTTGATTAGATTATTTTCTTTTAATTCTGTGACCCTGATGGAGACATTCCAACTATAACTGTGGAGATACCTTAATGCTTCATTTATAAGAATTCAACTCATTCTTTGCTGGGTTTGCTGAAACCTGAAAGCCAAATCTATCACCATTTGCTAAACATGACATGTCAAGAAAGGAAATCTTTGTAGAGCAACATTCACTTTATAACCAATTTTATGAGCCTTTCTTTTCTTTAGGGAAACATATTTTGATTTTTTTCTTCATGTAGAAATCCCAAATTAGTAAAAGAACTTTTTGATAAAGAAGTTAACTCAGGGTATTTTCAATCCATTGAGAATTCTGTTGTGCTGACAGTGATACAAACTGATTCCTTCTGCTATCARCTGTCACTCAGCCACAGCCACGTACCACATCCTTACCAGGCACRGTGCTGATGTGGAAAAGCAAAATGAGAGGATGCATTCAATATGGACTCAGTAGTCTTTCAATTTATCTCAGCATATGTAAATTATGGCAAATGCCAATTCTATGTCCCCTGACCTCTGACTGTGGCTTTAACATTTATATTCACTGTACTGGGAGACAGGGGTTTGATGTACAGCACACAAGAGGGTCGAATGGTATTTGAAATGTTCATGATAATTTCATTTRCCACCTTAAGTTTTAAACCAAAGGGCCCTTACCCTGTGAATAATTCCTGCGGAGTGAAGATGCTTGATTCCACAGAGCATTTGGTAAAGTAGGTAAGACATTCGCTCATGGTCTAGCTCCATCTGAATGACCTGGCACAGATTGGCATCCATTAACTCCATTACCAGGTAGCTGAATGGAAAAGTAAAGTCACAGGGTTATTTTCTGTGTCAAAGACAAATCACAGCATCATTTCAAATACGTAATGATGCATTTTCTTGCTTCAAAATTCACTTTATTCCTGATGACTAGGARTAACACAGCTGGAGACTGGGCCCACTAACAACAGCACCATGGTGACGTTTGTATCTCACTGCAGAGACACCATTCTTTTAGCATCCCAGGCAAACTGGTGGATTATTTGCCCTTTCTTTCATGCATTCCCCATGACAGAGACTAAACCCTACATGGACAATCAGGTAGGACAACACTGAAATATGCAAAACCCAAAAGACCCACAAACAGAAAATTATGTAACTGCTCAGCCTTCGACTATYGCAAGGATGGCTACCACAGTACACGTAGGAATCTGAGATAAACAGAGGTGTCTGAAARGGTAAAATATGCATTCCCACACAAAATGCCTCCAAAAATCCTCCTCAGATTGCATGACTTCACAAAATTCTTTTTACAACTAATTGGTTTCTACTAGTATCAGACTACAGAAAAGAAACACGTTTCCATGCAACACATACAGAAAACGGGAGAGACAGGAAGATAAAATGAGAACAACCACATAAAACACAGAATGCTTAAAATTTCATTCACATCAGGTTTGTAGTAGGCACAGTAGTGGTTGTGCAATAAGGCAAGGTTCAAACAGAGATGCTGGTTGTCTTTGACACCTACCCTTTGTTCCCCAGGCAAATATCTTTACTCAGTCAAAGGTCAGATCACAACAAATATGAAACCTGATAGTTTTCACCTTCAATTGTCAAGAGCTCCCAATATGGGAATTCAGAATATTTTTCTACCCACTAGACTCACATGATCTTTTTTAGAAAGGATTATAACCTTTGTATTTTGCTGAGTTACTGCATTCAAGGTACACCATAAAGCCCCACAGATCCCTAARGCTTCAGCTTAATTACCGCCCGTGTTACTTACACATCCTGGAACTCCTCCAGAGATTTCTGTGGTGTGAAGACATTTAATAAACTGATAATCTGAAAGGCAAAGTAAGACAAAAGAATAAAGAGAAGCGATATACATAATCAGTTGAACCCATTTTGAAGTGTATTAAAGGACAAACTGTTTTTTCACTGCTCAATTTATATTAACACTTGTTATGAATCAGTACAAAATTGACAACATTCAAAATAAATCCCACAGATTTCTTGTAGGYACACTTGAAACGGTCTGGAAGAAGGATAACCCGTGACAAGTCCAAGTGCTAAGGGTGAGACACTCCTCTCAATTTTGAAGTTGGAGGTCAAAACATCAACTTCAGCTCAATCAAGCAAAGCAGTCCTTGTGCTACAGCCAGAATTTTCTTATTTATGAGGAATGCTAATCTGAGGGGACAAATAATCAAGGACCATCCTATTAAACAGTAGTCCTACATTCTCTCTGACATGGCCTCAATTCCTTTGAGGGCAAATACACACACATGCTGGCTGGCACAAATTCCATCACGAGAGGTACCACTTTTCAGTAAAAGAAGAGACACCCTGARCAAAGACATCTTGCATACTGCAACTCCTTTTTTCCTTTCACTTGTTGGCATTTTTGTTTGTTTAAGTGGGCTGGGCTGTTGAAAGACACTGGTAAGAATGTGTTGAACAGAAGAGAGGGAACAACATGACCTCACAGATCTGGATTTCCCATGCTTTTCCTCCGTGCAGGGGTAACAGAGGTAGATGAAATCAGCACTGCTGCCATAAAGGCAACATCTGAATGTGTCCCTTCTCACTTCCATCAGCTCTTTAGGTTTTTTAACAGAAATGGTTCAACTCCCTACTCCATATACTCTGACTGGATCTTACCTGCAATATGATGCTGTTAGCAGCTGTCATGCAGCAGGTTTAAAATTATGTGTTTAAAATTAGTGTTGCTCCTTCTGCCCTCTGCTCTTTCCAATCCACTGAAACACTACAGTGAGAATGCATCATTCTCCTGCGTACAGGGAGAACTCCTTGCTCATCTCTGCATTTTCAAGTCCCCATGCACTGGTCTGGCTGAACATAGCTTCCATCAAGCCAACAGGGAAGAGACAGGAACAGTTCTGATCAACACAGTGGGAATGTAAGGATAAATCACTGCTCAGAGGTGAGGCAGAGGACACTGTAGTACCAAGTCCTGCCATTTGCCATTTTAGGATCAGTCCTTCCCCTTTCTGTGGGAATTTGTGATTAAGAGCAAGTGTAAAATATCATCTTACATCACATTTTTTAAGYTCATTTACATTTTGCATAAGGAGAAAGAATCATTGCAAGATCTCAGGGAAGAGTACACACTGCAAACTGAAAAATTCGTTCCAATGAAAATGAAGTGGCACACAGATATGGCAGCAGGAAATCAGGGAATTGAARGAAAATTAAATCCGTGGGACATCCCTTGACAATGCAATGTGGCAATCCTATGTATTTCACTAAAAAAAGAGCAAGTTTATACAGTGTCAGGGAGATTGTTCTAACAAATAACTGTTAAAATTAACATATAGACCTGGAATAACTCTTGCTGCAGCATAGAATGAATACCCTCAGACTCTCCTGTGGGCATATAGTACCAGAGTGTAGCCCTTGAGCACAATTTACTTCTAATTTCTCTCATTTTAAAAAGGAACCMAATAAAACAATTTTCATCCTAACAAAGCAATGCACGTACCATTTCTCCTRCTGAAAACTTACATTTTTATGATTCACACACTTCATGAGGACCAGCTCCCTGTAAGCTCTCTTGGCATGAGTTTGGTTCTGAAATGGTCTGCTGAGCTTCTTAATGGCCACGTTTCTGTCAAGGACAGCATCATATGCAGCACTGCAGTGATTACAAACACAGGGGTTATGCATCTTAGAGGGTATCCAGCATTTCTCATGGCAAATTCCTGAGCTTCAAGTCTACCATTTCCTTTTTTTTCCACTGAAAAAATACTGGGACAAAAGAAGGAGAGAGTTTCTAGTAAGTAGGAGATCAAAAGGAAACATGTAGCACCACGGTGGCAGAAGAGAGCAGGCACCTCTACTTCTGAACTCCAATTCTGTTGGAAAATAACACTTATTTTCAAGGGGTGGGAGAAAAAATTTAGCAACTTCAAATAAAAATACAATAAAAACTGGATGAGACGAAGGTTATTTCATAAAGCAACTCTCTTTGCATGGCTACATCAGAAAAAGCTTTTGCTTTTTCTGTCACAATTAAGAACACTTTCACCACATGGTTCAATGAACAAGTGCCCACTTATGCAAAATGAAGTTTGCAGTTTCCTTATGATATTTTTAATGATATTTTAATAACTAAAGTTATTTAGTCTTCCTTCGAAACCACACCATCCAATTCCAATAACACACCTGGAAACAGAAGCATTTCACAATTTTACTGATTCCTGATAGTGAAAATTTTTGTTACATATGCACAGTTACAACTTTTGAAAACCAAGAGATACATTTTTGTTTGCAAAGTGGACTTTTAAAGCTAGGCTCCTAAAAGTCTTCTTAAACTTTTACATGTTTAGTACAACCTTCAGCTATTTTTGTAACTGTTACTGCCTATGTACTTGAAACACTTATTTTGGTGGTTCAAATCYGACTACATAAATTCTGACTTCAAAATTTCACAAAGCACATTCAGTTCTAGAAACATTYCCAAATGGACAGCATCCTCAGACCCTCTTTGTGATTTTTCTTTTTACCAAGAATGAGGAAAGACATTACACAAGTTTTCTCCTAGTCCATGAAAAGCAAAAGTATATTTCCCAAGAGATAAATAAACCAAACCACTCCTTATGCTAAAAACTGCTTTCTTAAACATAAATACTCAGAATCCTGCAACTTTTTCCTTATTAACTCTTGCTTACAGCAGACATTCAATGACAGAGGCTAACTAACCAAGCTGTGCAGAAAACATGCAAGAATCCGAAACTTAGTCACAAAGCCAAAAAAAATGTACAGCTGTTCAAAATGGGTAAAAAAGGGTTAACAATGTTTGTCTGGGAAACAGACAAGAAGTGAAGAATTGTAAATATTTAATTTACATGTC
This sequence comes from Malurus melanocephalus, assembly GCF_030028575.1. Lineage (NCBI taxonomy): Eukaryota > Metazoa > Chordata > Aves > Passeriformes > Maluridae > Malurus > Malurus melanocephalus. Next base: position 380,308 of record NW_026623645.1, on the reverse strand, counting down.
TGCATAAATAATGCACATCCCATAAATAAGAATAATTGTTTGCTAACAGTGATGAGGAGTTTTGCAAAGATTACTTTACGAATTAATTCATTCTTGAGAGTGGGTCTAGGGAAGTGATCCTTCCACACTGCTCAGTGCTTCCAAGGCCACATCTGGAATTATGGATGCCACTCCAGGCTCCCTAGTGTGAGAAAGATAAGGACTGCAGCAATTCCACTGATGATCCATAAAGATTAKTCATKAGGACTGGAACATCTTCAATACAGGGAGCAGCTSAGTGAGYTGGAGTTGTTTAGCCTGGAGAAGGCTTAGGGTGGATCTTATCACTGTTCTTAAGTATCTGCTGGGAGGAGTAAAGATAGAGCCACACTCTTCCAGTGGTCCTGAGTAATCTGTTCCAGCTGATTCTGCTTTGAATAGATGGATTGGACCAGGTGCTCTCCAACATCTTCCATTCTGTCACTTGGTAACAATTCTTTACTCTCCTATTCATGAATAAGGCATACAACTTCCATGACCCAGCTAATATCATGCATAATCAAAGATACTGCACTCACCAGTTAAACCACATAAGCAGCATCTTAGGAGACAAGGCTATCAAAGATCCTCTGGCCACATAATTTCACTCAACTAAACCTGGTGCTAGGAGGACCATGATGTGGGATTTGCAGCCTAACAGACTGCAGCAGAAAGCRAACCTCCTGCAGCAGCTGTCAGAATCATGGTTCTCATTCTGATTTAGTTCAGCTACAACAGGGCATCATAAAGGCCATGACAAAAATACTCCTTAATTCCATTAAGTATTGAATAAATAAAACTCAAAGCCCAAGGACTAAAAAATAGGATATTTCAACAGTTCAATATTTTGTCTCTATGGTTCATGGATATATACTGCAAATATAATTCATCAGACAAATCTCTCAGCTAATCCATATTACCTGATCGCCTAACTTTTAAGATGAAAAGCCTACAAAAGACTCTTCCAAGCTATGTGAGAGTACTGTGAATMATTTTAATAACCCTTTCTCATATTTTAATCTCATTAGATACATCATAATATTACTGAGTAGGAGTTAGAAAACAACAAAAGTTTGTCTGGGCGAAGATTTACTTCAGTTTCTGATCTCTGTTCACTTTTCTGAATTCTCTCTCTCTGCCAAAACAACAACAAAAGCATCATTCTAAACAACCCAAGGCTCCTCAAATGCTTGGCTTTTTATTATGAATTCCCAGTCCTTTGCATACCATGGAGGAACTAAAGTAATCCTTTGTAGAGGAACATTTACTTTCAGACACAAAGATCTTGACTGCAGTTCTGTCATGGTCAWATGGAAGGCATCCAACTCCTTGAAGAAGTCAATAGGTAAATTCATTGCACTGGGTAAATTCATAGCTCTGATTTTTTTTTCTTCTGTTCACCAGAGAGAAGTTTTGCTTACAGACAGCCAACTCTGCACTTTACTACAATGAAATTACAGACACCATATGTAGGTCCCCTCTCTGGTGCTTGCTACACAAATCCTCACCTCAGAACACCGAGGTTAGTACCGATAATGAGCCTTCCTAAGACAAATTGCAAYCCCTGGCAGAAGAGTGGCTCTGTAAACAGGTGGCTCAAGGGAGCAGGAGTGAGCGAGAGAGAGAATAATGAGTGTCTGTGAACTGTGATGAAAAGACTGAGTAGAAAGTCACTCCACATCTCAAATCAGACACTGGACTTGCATCTAAAAGAGCTCCTCTGGAAAATCTGTCATAACACCTCTTGCTCAACTGTAAATTTATTTTTTTAATTTTTACAGCTTCCTGTTTTTATAGCAAAGACTCTAAATTACCGCTGGACTTGTAATAAAATATCTAGCTTTACCACAACATGAGCTCAGAAAAATCCTCAAAGTTTACTACCATAGTAGTTGTACAGACAGAAAAAGCAGTAAATAAACTCCTTCCATATAAATCGTGTTTACAGTTAGTTTGACATGGTAAATGCTAGTGCAAAAATGCCTTTTAAAACTGTAAATAATTTGAAACAAAACTATTTAACAGAGATAAAAAACTTCAGCAAATATAAACTCATGACTACCAAGAGATATATGTAATTGCACATATTTAACAAGGCTCTTTGCTGACTTCAGCAGGACAAAATGAAACTCCTTCTAGTAGGATATACACAAGCCCAGGTCATCATTTACCACTAATATTCTGTGTGAAGTCAGATCGTAATGAATAATGAGCAACGCTATGTTGTCTGCACTTCAAGGACCAGACATTCATTTTTACAACTATTTCAAAACGTAAAGAGAAGCTTTCTTGTCCAAGAAATTTCATGTCCAAGTTTCTCTTTCAATAGACACTTACCAAGTAAATACTTAAAATTATTCCYCCCATCTTTTCATCAACAGTGACACTTAGCATTTATCAAGTCCAGTATAGTCTACCCCAGGACAGACTGTCAAACCCATGGAAAATTCTTTTTTTAAGTCGACTCATAGAGATGGGTTCTTAGGATAATAAAGGACAATTTTTGTAATCTTTAGTGTCAAGATTCTTTGAATGGGGCACACACACATCTCAAGCCATCTTGGACTTCTCAAGCTCTCAGAGGAGAGATCTGAAGCCCACAAAAGGAAGGGGAACTCCCAGACTCCAGTCTTCCCAGACAAGCTGTGAAATGGAGACTCTGGACAATCTCAGCAAACAGTTTTTTGCATTAAGGAAGTCTCTTCACTGAATGTTGTAGAAATCCAAGGGACAATAAACATTCCCCTTCCCTATTCCTATATATACATATTGTGACAAATATAATGGTAWCATTTTTCTGAAAAGCTACTTAATATTTCACCTACTTTCTAAAGTGACTTTKGTCACTTAAACTTTGGTCATCTTTGCCTTGCTTCAGAAAGACTCCAGTTACAATTCTGCTYGTTATAAATCACTGCTGTTTAGATCTGCAATACCTGATCCTTCTAGCTAAGCTAGTTTTGTCACTGACATTTGCATTTTGCCTTATTTTCTTCATCCCAGCACAGCAAGGGGGAAGAAAGCTGAAACTTTGTTAAACAAAGACACTGATGTGTGTCGGTGAAGTACCCTGGTTATTTAGTGGTGAGACCTCCATCACTGGARAGAACTGGTAATCCTGAAAATGACGTTTAACAAGAATGCTAATGATGGCTCATCCTCAACCACCAATCACCACCAATATATGGAGTGGAACACCTTCTAAATATGTGCTCAGATACACATCTAAATATATACTCCCTGACAGATAAAAAGAAAAGCGTAGATGGATGCTTATAAAAATCCTTTTCACAGCAATTTCTCTGTCTTCAAAGTTATCTTCCAGATAACCATCACTACTTCTGAAGAAGTAATTTTTAGGAATGACAAGAGCCAAATCTTTTTCCTGTATCAAGCAAAAATTCTGTTAAAGCATTTTATGAAACTTTAATCAYAAAATATTTTAAGTGCTTTACCTTCTCTCTGCTTATGGTCCCCTTTCAGTCTAATACTCCAACAAAAAAGAGTGAAAATATTATTTTGCTTTAAGCAAACTTTTCTAAGTGTACTCTGGTAAGGTTTTTTTTGGGTGGATTTGCTTTGCTTGCTCCTTTCATTGTCATCAAGTATCAGTCTAAATTTTAGAATGAAACTAGACTTTCTCATTCTTAACTTTTTTCCTCCTCTTGACACATAACTTCTGAGTTTCTAAAGGCAGACATTCATACAAATAGTGCATATTCCTCTCTTCAATAATTACAATAAAAAGAGAAAAAAAAATTCTTTTTGGAGCGAAAATTTCTCTTCAGAAAGTATATTTAAATATAGTAAAATTTTTCAATGAAAATGGTGTAAAAGAAAAGAATTCCATACATGCACCAGTGTGCAGAAAGTTTGCCCCAAGCAGTTYAAGTCAAAGGCTTCTGTAACAAAGAGCCTTTCAATGTCCTTMTTAGGTTTGAAATCAATTCTTTGTGCTGAAAATCACAAAAATTCCAATATGAYGGTACTGAAGAGTTGCAGACCTGTTGTCAGGAACGGCCACTATACACCCTAAATGAGCTCTATTTCCCCTCAAAACACAGAGAAATTGGGACAATATTCAGAGCTGATGCTAAAAAAGACCAATACAGCTTCATAATGGATGACCGCTACACTTTTCTTGTTGGCATTTACKGTTCAGGGTTTTTTGTGTGTGTTGATTCCATCAGCTCACAGCTTCTYGCAAGCCACTGGAAACAGCTAGATTAGAAGATACAATGAAGCTGCCTCCCCAGCTGCAGSACAAGTCATCATTTTTTTACTATCACCAGATTACAGTTTCACAGAACAGATAAATCAGTTGCCAAGACTTTCCATGAGCATCCTCATCACTATAGAGATTACTGATTTGGCTCAAAATATTCCTTCCTGCACTGCCCAGCAACATGTGATCCATCATCCTGTGCTGGAATGAAGTAACATGAGAGACGATTGAAGTGCCTAAATTGTCTGGGATTATCATCTCAGTCCTTGAATGAAAATTCAGCATTTCTGTCAAGATTAATAGTAAATTCTGCAGCGCTTAAAACTTCAAAGATGTGYCATTAAAATGGGAGGATTTTAAGACAAAAGCTCAAAATGTGTGGCTCTATTTTTACATTTCAGTGTTTTATCGGGAAGGACAGCTGGCATCAGCAAAGCTGAGCAGAGGGTCAGAATCCCCTCTCTCACCCTGCCGCCCACAGCGCTTGGGAAGTTTGGTTTCTGGTCTGGAGTGCACATGGCTGGGTCATGTCCAGCCTCTCATCCACCAGCACCCCCGTGTCCTTCTGGGCAGGGCTGCTCTGATCTGTCCATCCCCCAGCCTGTGTGYTGATACCAGGGATTGCCCTGACCCACATGCAGCACCTTGCACTTGGCATGTTAAAGCTCACAAACCTGCAAATTTGCTGCGGCTGCACTTGATCCCTTGGTCTGTCATGAATGAAGATATGAAATAACCCTGGTCCCAACACAGACCTCTGAGAGACACCACTCATCACTGATGTCCATCAGGACTCTGAGCTGTTGACCAAAGTTGACTCTCTGGATCTAAGTGTCCTCCCATCAGATCTATCTCTTGCCACTTCAGAGAGAAGGATGTTATGAAGGACTGTTTCAAAGGCTTTAGGGAAGTCCAGATAAATGATATGTGAAACCCTTCCCTTGACCACTGAGGGAGTCACTCCATCACAGGAGACCGCAGGTTGGTTARRCAGGACTCACCCTTGGTGAAGCTGTGATGGTGGTCCTGTATCACCTCCCTGCCCTCCATGGGCCCTAGCACAGCCTCCATGGATCTGTTCCATCATCTCCCCAGGCACAGAGGTGAGGCTGACAGAYCAGTATTTCCCAGGGTCCTCCTTAGTACCCTTTTTAAAGATGGGTACAAAGTTCCCTTTTTTCCAGTCATCTGGGACTTCACCTGAYTGCCACRGCTTYGCAAATATCTTGAAGAGAAGTYTGGCAACTACMTCAGCCAAGGACTGTGGGATGCCTCTCATCGGGTCACACACGTACATTCAGGTTCCTCAGTGGTCATAAACCTGATCTTCATTTACAGTGGGAGAGACTTTGCTACCCCAGTCCCCATCCTGCTGTCCCTCTACTGGAGAGGTGTGGGAAGGGAGGCTGCCATTGAAGATAGAGGCAAAATGTTGTTGAGTACCTGTGCATCACCCTCTCTGGTGGGGCTGTCCATTACCGGCTCAACAGCTTACAGGCTCACATGCAAATACAAAGTTCAAGTCAAAAATTCATCCAGTCCCTTTACAGCCACCCATAAAGCATTAAATAGTGTCATTGTCATATCCATAACAGCCYAGTTTTGAAGCTGTATTACTCATTCTGTTTCAAGTACTACAGTCACTGCCTGAAATGTCAAAGCCAAGCAGYGCTTCACAGCAAAGATAAACTGGGAAGTAGAATTCATTCATATTTCTAAGGACAACTAGATCTGAATTTTTTTCTGTGAAATCTATTTCACAATTCAGTCATGCTGAGACAGATCTTATCCACCAAACTTTAAGATGGGGGCTCTGAAGGAAGGTGTTTGAGCCATCACATGWAAGATAACATAAAAGAAATTACAGAGATAAAAAAGGCCAGAACACTCACTTTTAGTAAACATATTTACAATAAAAGTTAGTTATCTTTTTAATTACATGAGCTAATGATGCCCTAAAAAGAACCATTTTGTAACCCACCAATTGTTTGTGCACACTGATGCAMGATAAAACTCTTCCCACAGTCACTGTCACACGGTGCAGGGATACAGTGGGAAAGGCAATGTGGAAACAGCTATACAGTTCACACATTGCCTGGCACACCACTCAATGGGCCCTGGTTCAGTTTGCCAGATTAAAATATTCATGAGGATGCTGAGTATGAAGCATGTTTACATAGTTCTCATCTGCATGTGCTCTGCTAATTCTTTATACTTGGCTCTCAAAGAGACTCGGCTCTTTCAATACTTTTCTGAACAGAACTGTAAAATCAGTACTTTCTGGCCCTGCATGTCGCTTGTCACTAACTCACTACACAGTCTGCTAGCTGTCAGTAGCTTTTGTTAGCTTCCAGCCTAGGAAACTAACCTGGGCAGTGAAAGGAGCCAAGTTTCTTTCTCATTCTGCTTTAAAAGGGCTCTAGACCAACATGCTTTCTCTTACACGTGATGCTGGTAAGAGATTATAATCTCTGCTTTCCAGAGTATGCTATGCTACTCACTCTTTGTATGCTTACCAAAGCCAGAGCAAGGTAGAAAAGTGAAAAATGGACCAGAGCTGGGGGTGCCTATCAGTATTCAGTGGCAGAAAACACATGGGCAAAAGAAGTTTAAGTGTGATTTGCAGTTAAACCATATTAARTAGATGTTTGCCCAACATCTGGAGAATTGGTATAACACACCAAATTTGGCAAAGAGGACTCACATTTGCTGCTCTGAACTCAGCAGGGAATATAAAGTTTGGACAGTTTTCAAGTTTGCTAAGCATCAAAGCCAGAAAAAGTCCAGTTTCCTTGTTTAACAGCAGTTTACAAGATATGGGAAATAGYGGCACCAGGGCCAAGTGTGTGCATCTGGCAGAAGCTGAATACCTACCACATTCAAATTGTCAGTCACATGATAAACCTGCTATTTTTTGGATCTGCAAACTGGAATAGAAACCTGCTACTATCTCCTATAACCCCCTCACAACCATAATTTAAAAGACTTGCTGGCTTGCCTGACAAACAGAACAAAAGCTGTCACTTTACTAAGAAACGCTATTTCATAATGTTTCTTGCTGCATTTCTCAAATGATTAAAAACTAAAATTCAACCATGGAATAAAAGTGTACTTTTAGCAAGCCTTCACCTACAATGTGATAATCATGGGAGTAAAAAAAGTAAAAAGTTTAACCCTAAAAAGCTACTAAAGTTCTAGTTTCCCCAAACTAGTACTGCTTTCTGTACAAGGCTGTTCTAAGCAAACAGRACCAGTTTTACCTGCTGCATAACAAGTCAAGGTGTCTTTTTTCAACAGGAACAAAATAAAAAATCTCACATTTTTGAGTTGTTCTGTTACACCAGAACTTTCAGGATGCAGATTTGTAGACAGAATTTTAAAACACGGTATTTGCTTGAATCAGAAATTCTACCCAGTTCTGTAGGTCATGGTGAATTAGTGACCCCAAAACTATAAAACTTATCTGTAAATGGGTCTGAACTAATTTTAGATGAAAAAGTGTAACACTATAAATCCAGAAAATAATAAAATATTGAAAAAACCCCAAACATCCCCCAAATAACATCTACAAACAAACAAACAAACAAACAAACAAAAAAAACAGCCTTGATGGCCTACTTGCCATTTGCAAAGGGACTCCTGTCTTTCAGTCTTCCTACTTTCTGCTTCTTTTCAGAACCATCTCTTGCAGACTCTTGCCCATTCTCGTAAGTTTTGCCACTCATGTAATTTCAGACATGGCTCACGTTCACAAACTTCACCCAGGCTTCACAAATAATCTCATTTCATATTGGTCTTTTTATTTTGCACAACTTGTGTTTTTTGGCTGTCGCTGTTTTATATAATTGTTTAAGCGCAGGTCTTGAGACAAAGAACAACATTTTGCTTCCTRTAGAGCACTGTGAAAATCTGTAGATTACATTGATATTAAGACAATAAACATCAGCAATACATGCTGACAAAGAAAATTGAATTATCTGAACTTTATTTTCTTCCAGACTGGCTCTATTTTCTATTTCTTATTCCACAGCTTCTTTGTTTTGACACCGGCCCTTTTATCCAGATGCTGTGTCCTATTGCCCTATCTCTCTAATTCCATATGTTCACAKCTGTTTTCCTATCACAGGAGAAATCCCTTGATCCTGAGAGGGAACAGAAGTGTTTTGTGCAATTTGTCTCATGTGATCAGTGACGATGATGCAAGTGTTCATTTCAGTGGGGACAGGATTTTGGGTGAACGAACAGCTGYAATGCACTGACATTAGTTAATTCTAACCCTGCTTTCCATGCAGAACTGATACCTGTCTACAGAATTCCAGGCAGTCAACCTGACACAACGGGAGAAATTAGAGTCTCGAAAAAACCTGTCCAATAAGTTACATTGTAGTAGTAACATAGCATAAACGTGCGAAAAAGGGAGATCTGCCAGTGACCAAAAGGAAGCTTTTGACAGTGTAGGAGCAGATAAGGATCTGACATCTGTAACAAGGTTTATGAAATGCTTTTGCCTGATGGCAAGAAGTGTAAATTTAATTGAGTTTCTAATCAACCAACATAGAAARAGCTTAAGTTTCACAATCATCAGTTTCTTCTCTGCAGACACAGAATTTATGAACAGCTGGTATGTTTTTTAATGGCTCCAAGAGGATCACAGTTGCTTATCCAGCCACAGCTATGAACAAACCTGCTCTATGCCTAAGAGTTGTACCAATCCAGTTGAAAATCCTGGCTGCCAATGCTCTCAAATGAGCCTGACCGTGCCTTTACAGTACTGAATTTGTGACTGATAATGGGAACATTTCTGCCAGGGTTCATGAAACCAGATTGCACAGAAATGGTTTGCTCACAAACTTATTTACTTTTTTCCCCATAAACTGGTAGAGTATAAATATGGAATGGATTTTGCCTGCATAACTATTGTAGTCATGGMAACCATACAGGTTCTTTAAGGAGAAAGGAACTAAAAAAGGACACAGAAATATAGGCAGTGTATTTTAGAGACAGAGGGCATGTTGCTAGGAAAGAATACTGTGGCATATTTTATTACATACCATTTGGGATTACCATTTCATTTTAAATTTTAGATTTCTCYGTACAACCAAAGGGAAATGAAACAAAAGAAGACAAACGTGAAACAMGTGGTGATTTCCTACCTACCAGGAATCTCAACAGTTAGGTAGAAAAATTATTATATGTAGTAATTATGTCAGACCTTTAAAAAAATACAGTAATATATAATTATATGTATTATAAATAGATAGATAAAAATATATACAGTAATAATAGTTCTTGCACAAGTATTACATCTGTGTCATGTAAAAAATGGGTCTTCATCCTGCCTTAGGTGCCTTCGTGCACAATACTAGATATATACCTTTTTTAATGTCTTTCACACTTACAGATAGTAGTAATAGAATCAAAATAGATAGTAGTATAGGAATCAAAGCAAACAAGGACCCAAAGACAATCCATCTGTCCTATTTTCAGATGTTATATATAGTTTGTCACATGGCAACAGCTCTCCAYGATCCTAACAGCAATTCCTTCCATACTGAAGCACAGTCCTTTGTTGCAAGAGAAYTGCAAGACATGCCCACTTCCTCTCACTCCATATGCAAGCAAACTGTCTCTGGATATGTGTTAATACGCAAATGCTTACAACATCAGCTCAAGAAACACAAATCTGTCCAATTTAAACAAGCACCTCCGCTCAATATTCTGGAGCTCAGATACAGAGAGATACTCAGACTTTGCTGTACCCACTGGGAGTCTCTCAGCACCCTAAAATATACATGCCTGTGATCCAGATTCCAAACACAATTGGGAAATTTGCTATCTTTCCCAAGAAACAAGGCACAGAGATATCAGAACCACAAAGCAGAACGCAGTTTTTCAGATGTAGACCAGATGGTGGTCAGTGGGTAAACAGATACATGCAGTTAAGTTTTTGGTGTTTCAGAGCAATCACATGCAAGAAAATCCAAAAGATACTACACTGTGAATCTAAATTCAGKGTAAACAGGAGTTGGGGAGACATCCTGCAATGTACACTTGAATGAGTGAGGTTTGAAGCTTGCTCTGAGTTTACCTTCTGGGATTTCCATAAGAACTTCCCAAAGGGAAATTAAAAAAAAAAATCTAAAAATAGTTTAAACTATCTAAAAATAGTTTACTTGTTCCTAGAAGAGAAAAAAAATAAAATCACTACATGTTGCCATTGCATGAGATGGTATTAGCACTGCGAACATGGCAGAATTGGTTTATATTGACATGCTTATTTCACTATCTGTACAGCAATTGTTCCCCGTGCAAACTGACAGCTATTTCCTACACTGCTCTTGCAGAACACTCTTGTAAAACTCTCTAAAGGTCGTCTTCAAAAACCTCCTCGGGAGCAGGATGTCAAAGCACATGAGCCCAGCACACAACAGCGTGAGGAAGAGAGCACTGACTGAACTAATAGATACGATCTGAAGAATCCAGAACAGAGCAGGATCAATCTGCAGTGCCAGCCAACAGAACTCTGAGCACAAAAAGTGTGAAAGATGCAACCACGTAACTGGAATGAATGTAACCAAACTCACAACATATGCTCAGTTCGGATTGACAGGAGAGACTGGGGCTGACAAAATTCATCCTGCCACTCCCTTCTGTGCCACTGAAATTCTAAGCTTATCCASACGTTGTTCACCCCATTTTGCTTCTGAATGACATGTATTTTTCATTCTCCTCTTCTGAGGAAAATTAGTGATTAATTCWACAAAGAGAACACCTCTGAACTTCAGTGGAACTATGCCAGTTTATACATGCACAAATGTTGATCTCTATCAAAGAATTCAGTATTTCAATTCAGTGATACAAAAAAAATCAAAACAGTATTATTGAGGCAGCAGGACCACGATGGAGAAACATATTCATGTCTCAAGAACTTGAATATACTAGTGTCCAGCTAAACAATAAAAAAAAAAAAAAGTGTGTTAGCTGTAAGACGCTGATACGACTACTATTCTCTGTATTTTTTCCACTGCACCATAGCAAAAGCATGAGCTTGGAATTGATGATGGTCAAAAGCATCAACTCCTCTTTTCCATGGCTTTCACCATTATTCCCACTGCAATATCACTTTAGATTCTCATAAACARACCAGGAGTCAGTGGTGCAGTACAAAACCAGAGCAGAAGGATAATCATTGTACAGAAAAGCTCAAGTGCTTTTGTATCTTGTAGTGGACAATACCTGTCACAGTTATCCTCGGGCCTCTGAACACTCTGGGAAGTGGCTGAGTCACCATCCCTGGAAGTATTTAAAYRGATGTGCAGATGTGGCACTTGGGGAAATGGTGGCGGGGGGAATGGTTGGACTCAATGACCTTAAGGGTATTTTCCAACCTCAATGATTCTCTGGTCCTAGTATTACTTCAGGCAAATTTATAAGCTCCAATAAGCACCAGCATCACCACATGCTGAGCTGAAAGAACTCTGCACTCTTTAAGATTCAACCACCAAATCACAATTAAATCAGCAAAGGAGAACCTATGGTAATATTAGGCAACATAGCAAGCTATTTATTGTCTTGCTGGCTCTACCTATTACAGGAAATATTAAAAGACTCCTTTACCTCCTTTATGTTGAGGCTGAAAAGTATCATCAAACCACTAATTCAAAGAAAAAAACCTGCAACACATTTCCCAATTTACTACTTCAGGAATATATTTACAGTCTCCTCTACATCTGCAGATGAGGCGTCTTTCTAAATTTATAATGCATTCACCAAAAAGCTCTCATGAAAGCATAATCCCTGCTCCCACATCCTCCACTTAAACATTACTCACACAAAAACTTCCTGCATCAAAGAGATAGAAAAAAGCACTTCCCAGCCAAGCCCCCCGGTCCGGCTGACGCATCATCAGACCACATCTCAACAAACATCATGCAGCATGAAAACTTGTGTTCACTTTTAAGAAAAGACCAAGATAAAGGATTTCAGATGAAAGGCATCATCAGACCCATTGATTTGATGTTCACCCAGACAATTTTGTTTTCAAAGCTAACACTTTCTCCTGATAATACACACAGGTATAAGCACCAATGTGGTCATAAACCAGGTCAAATATCTTCATAAGATACWGTTAAGATTTTAATTATTTGTGTCCTCAAGCCTGTAAGTGATGTCTGCCCTATCTGCCTTGGAAACCTGGACTTCACCCTTGCTTCTATCAYAAATTCAAAAACTGTCAGAGGCCCTTCAAATTGCTTTTGAAATATTTCTGTAAAACACCATTTTTCCAGACATCACAGACAGTATCAAAAATATCACAGACAACATAAAAAGTGATAGCTTGCAAACCACAGCAGAAAACCTACAGATCAATTACCTTGCTTCCAGKCAAAAAGCATTCATTTAAAACACAAAGAAACACCCACTCCAACATCAGCATATTTCTGTTGATTTTATGGAACACGAGAATTTCTCTCTATCTGCCATCATTTAAACCATGCACAAATGCAAGCTGGAAGTGACCTGTCTCTCTCTCTCTCAGTCCCTCTTGCAAAATAAGGTTGGTGTCAACTCCCTTCTAACATTGTAGAGGGGTATCAGCTACTTGCCTCAGCAAGTTTAAGTGTCACATATCTAATTAAACTCAGAAAACTCTTTCCTGTTTCTATCACAGACCCAAAGATTAACTGGTGTGGTTAAAAACCTGCACAGTTTTTACAGCTACAGCTCGGTCTAATAAACTCCAAGCTGTGTTTCAGTGATGCCCCATCGCCATCATGCCTTTTAGAACAACATGATAATGATATGCAAACACACCCCAGGCTTTCTCACAGGCRTCAGTGTGATGTACAGCAAGCAAACAGCCCACACTTGGATAAAAAGTAGTGTTTGCAGGGTGAAGAGGAGCTTCCCTGCTCAAGAGATTCCAAACAGCTTGTTTTCTTTATTTCTTTTGGCTGCTAAAATAACTTTGTGAAAATGGTTAACACAAAACCCTTTGAAAGATCCCAAAGATTAATTTCCAAAGATACTGTACTTACAACATCTACAGAAATACCATCTCCTTGCTGAGTTTATAATTATTTCATATGGTTACAGTTACAACAAYCACATCATACAGTTTTCTCTTTTTCACGTAATTTATTAAATTATCATCTCCTGAAGACCTTAATATCTTTAATGCTTCCACATCAAGAAAATAATATTTTCTTTGATGTAATTTTCAGCACAATCAAGTGAAGTAAAGTTACTACTTCTTTTATAACCATATTCCCTGCTTCCTGTGCCTGCTTCTGTTCCACAATGTAAAACATTCCCCACTGAAATCCTTCTGCTTATCTTGATACCTKTTTATAGAACTGTATGAGAAAGATTTCAGGACTCTGTGGCTTTGCCTAGGAGTCCTGCAACACCTTCCAGAGCAGCCTGAAAAACATCAGGCCTCTCCTCCTAAGAGTAGCTAGCACTCACCAGCAGAACTCTGTCCCTCCATGAAACCAAATGTCACCACTGAACTAAGGCTGCCTCCAGCAACAAGGAAGCCATTTATTCCACTCAGATAACAGGTAGTGTTCCTGCCTTCAGTTATGCYGAAAGAAAATCCAGAAACTGGGCATGCTATGAGAAGACTGAGCCTAAAYCCCTCTGTGCTATGCTGCCTGTGTCTGCCCTTGGTGCAGGGAACAATCAGCACTTAYCCATTTGGCTTTTACACTTCTAGCACTGAAGTACAGAATTAGACCCCAGACCTGTGACACTTCTTGGACAAGACATTCATGTATAAACAGAGCCACTGGATCTAAAMAAACCTGTAACCTAGGTTTTTCTCACTGTTTTCATAGAGGCACTCCTCAGGGCTRTTCTTTGAAAAAGAGTAAGACAAGCAGCACAAATTACTTTCCCCACCAGAGCAAGCTGTCTCACATCAGCAGACAGGTTTTCAGTATTTCTTTTTTCTTAATCAGCTTTTTCTAGATGTAACTCTATTTCCATCAAAATACTTCTAAAGAGTGTAAGTTTCTAATAAGTAGAATAAGTAGTAACTCATTCTATTATATTTTACTGTGTAAGCTTATTATTAATATTAGGTAAGGAAAAACTTACACAACTGAAGATATTTTTCATCATGTACTCTTTTTTCTTAGCTCAACTACAAGTATTTATCTCCCAATTGTCTTTTCATTAATTAATCACCATAGATTCTTCATGCTTTGCTCCTAGATGGTTATTGAATTTCTGGTAAACAATGCCTCAAGACATGCAGTTTACTATGTAAGATAAAGTAAGAAAAAAATGCTCATTATCTTTTCCATCTATTATRTAATACTTCTATATCTGTTTCATCAAAAGGGCCTTTTATGGCCTCTCCATGCTACTCAGCCATTTCAGGGGATTTGTRTTAACTTTCACTTGAACTTACTTGTTTTCTGATTTGATTTTCCTTCCTCAGAAATTCTTAATTTTTGCTGTCAACTCTAAGTATGAAAATGAAATTCACAGGATGTTTTTGATTTTATTTAGCTTAACTTCTATGTTTTTTTGCTGCTCATAATTGACCATTACAGCAATTCAGCTGCGGAGAGATTCAACAAAATTTTATTTTCCTCCAAAATAGAGAACAGTAAGGAAACAGGAAAACTATCTTTGCTTGTTATGGAATTGCACAAATAGTAAAAAATTAGTTTTACTACCACTCAACCCAAAATACGCTTCTTTCCCAAAGCTGATTTTAAAGCAACCTTTAGTCATTTTGTGTTTACAATGTGAAATAAGGTCCTTAGCCCTCTAGAGCAATCTTTGGACTTGTGGTCTCAAAGTATCCTAAACACTGGACATGATGGACTGGGACCTAAGGATATGCTGTCAGCGTTGTTACACTGTCAATTATGGTGCCAATACCAACAATCCATGGAAAGCCATTTGTCACTGGATTAAAGGAACCTCTTGCTTTACCACTCCCTCCACATTACATCAAGTTAAACAAAAACAAAACACTGATAGAGATGACAGATGGAATTAAGATTTCATCTCTGATCAAATTATAGATAAAAGATTGTTTTAGTTACCCTAATGCCTCATAATTAAACAGGTAACAAATGCTTGCCACAGAAATTGAAAGGCCATGTCTAAAAATGGCAAGACAAAAGCCAACCAGGATTTCACAGCTTTTGAACATGCTAAACACAAACTGCATTGTTTAGGAGAATGAATTTGTCTTTTGTTCACATTATTCACATCACTGAAACATTGCTTTTAAGAAATAAAGGAAACATYAGCAGTTACCTCGATTCAAAAGGCTTCCACCATGAGTACTTGCGAATGTTATGGGATGTGACAAGTTTCTATATTGCTCTCAGTGACTTTTACTGTAAAAAGACTAAAATTACAGGGTTTACTTGGGATATTATTTGCACTGCCTCTGGAAATAGTGTCTCAGTTGTCAATTATGATAAAATCTCTCCTGCCTTCTTGCTAGCTGCATTTTGCTGCGTGGAGAAACAAACCCAGTGCTATCACACTCACCAGCCGGGGAATTTATTAGCAAACCACTGGGCTCCTTCTGCCTCAGGATGTCTGTTGCCTGACTGCTATTTTTGCAATTTCAGACAACGGCTGTGACTGGAAAACTGTGAGGAAATGCAAAACGCCAATTCTGTTTCAAAGCATCATAAGAGAAACTGCTGATACTCACCAAACTATTCCCTGAGCCCCAGAGCCAATAGGTTTCAAGTTCTGGTAGCGTTTGAGAACTGTGAAGGTCGAGTCACCTACTTCCACGCTGTAGAACTGGTTGTCAACTTTGCTTTTGCTCATGTTGTAATGTTTGGCAATATATGACACATCCACTTGTTTCCCAAATCCCTGTTGTACAGAAGAAGGGAAGGGGAGAGAGATTGGTAAAAACAGAGGAAACAAGTAAACCAAGTAAAACACATGAATACTGATAAGGCACTGTCAGACTAATTTTTCAATATAAATTCTTGTCATTTTTTGGCTCATTTTCATGAAGATTGTATCAAACCTTCTTTCATGCAGGAAGTTACCATAAAAAGCCACCGATTAAAGWAAAATGGGGAATTCTCCAGCTGCTGTTTGTGACACAGTTACTAYTGACTGCTGGTCTCTGCTTGCCATCATTTCTGCTTCATGACTACTGGCTTATGTGTTCATGCTCATTCTGCCCTCGTTTGTACTGCAAGGAAYACCTTACTTTAAAACAAGGTGACTTTCATCAGTGTGGAAGTGGGACAAGAGACCAGGAATCAGGCTCTTCATCACGGATCAGACAGAGCAAGCAAACTATTCCTCTGAGTGCTAAAACCTTCCCTGAGCACATGATAAAGGCCTTGAGAACTTTCCAGCAGGAGTTGCAAAGGAAACAGAGCAGTTTAAGAGCCAGCCTGTGATCCAACACGGCTCTGTGTCATGGGCATTTATTCAGAAGCTCTGGAGGCTCCTTAGGATAAGAGAGTTACTCTCATGACATAACAAAATACATTYGTACTAAGCAAGCATCCATTTTCATGACACAAAAATAAGTTTGTGCTTGCACTGTAGCTAGCGCTGCACAGCAGTGCTYCTCCCCAAAACTGTAAAATTAAAAACTATTAATTTTTAYAAAATTAAAAAAAAMMCCTCCCCCCAGTATTTAAAATTACTGTGCAGAAAGTTACATTATAACGACTTTGTGACTACCACTGAGCTCAGTTCCCTTAGGACTAMAGAGCAAATTTAAAGTAATTTGAGATAAAAATCAGAATTAATTGCTTGTAGTTTAGGATTCCATACTACATGATGCTGAGCATAGGATGCAAAAACTCAACATATTACAACAGATCTGTCCTCAAAGATTTGCAATTCAGTTATGGAGGTTAACACATGCCCAAAGKACTTCTACAAGGAAAGCAAAAAACCAACAATGCCTCCATCTGTACATTTTTTTTCAGTGCTCCCAAACACAGATTCTAAATTTTCTTATTTGCTGTATTATAAATTTCCTTCTCCCCAAAAGGTCTGAGAAATCAACCATGTTATGTGTTTATAGACTACTATATAGAAATTTGATGGAGCTGGGAAAAATTTAGAGTTGATTTTGGTTATATTACTCTTTCAACTGAAAAAGACATTCCAGTGTTCAAAAAATCTGGCCAYTAAAAACAGAGCACTGGAATTCTTGCTGAGAACTTGGATTCTCACTTTTGCCTTAGAAAAATTGTAAATTTTTTTTCTGTCCATTATCTGACTGGAAGGCCCTTTGGCACTGGAAAGCCTCATCCTAAATATCTCATTTAGAAACTTTGAAACATTTCAATAAATATAGCTCTTCATTCAAAGAACAAGTCTCTTCTCAGAAGACCAAATGGAAACTTTAAATTTACTTGTTCATCAAACATTGTGAGGGCAAGGGCAGGGGAGGCCTTGCCCTAACACAGAAAGTGAAGCTTCCAGAGAGTGAAATGATTCCAAAAGAGGTTTGAATTTTTCTCAYTGAAAGACAGACTGCATCCAATTCACACGGGTAGCCTTAGTCTTAAAACTTCTTCCATTTGGTGAAGARAGATGCATAAATTTTGCCATTCAGTTCAGGTATTCATACCAGACCTGGAATTGAGAGGTTTTTTGGGTTCTTTTAATAACATACTCCTGATTGACAGGAATTTCAYAGCCCCCTCTGGTTTGACAAACACATTTGGAGCGTGTTTTTTTCTGATGTCATTATCAGAACAATGCAGGACATATTCAGCATTAACACCCATTACTCTGAAACCAACATTTATATACAAAGTGTCAGCATAAAAATTGCATTACTGAGTGAGCCTGACTCATAGCCAGCTCCTCTGGAAGTACAGAGAGAGTGAATTTTTTAAACAAATTGGATGACTGTGTTAGGGCTTGGATGAGCCAGGCCTGCCTCAATTTATTTGTGTCCTCAGTTCCCAGATACCTGACAGCTCGTTGTGTGGTATGGAGCTACATGGGAACACATATTTTATCAGTCTGTGTTCAGAATCCAAATTACTTGCTTTTAAGTTAGSCCAACCATGTGAACTACCAGCCTCRGGAAACTTGTGCTGCATACAGCRGGATTTCTGAACTACTGCAGTTCCAGCAGCTGGTCATTTTAAATCCAGAAATGTCTCAAAAATCAATTAAAACAGCTCAGAAGAACCACTCTGTAGTACCTCATTTACATGGGTAATTAATTAATAACCAATTGCTTCAGTCAACAGCAATGAAAGCCATGGGATCCAGAAGACCACAACTGGTAAGAAAACAGAAATGCCCCGATAAACAGCTCTCCTCTGCACAACAYAGGCCATTCCTATGTCAATCTGCTCCTAACTGTGTGTGAATGGGAAAGGTGAAAACTGTTTTGTTTTTCATGGAATCTCTTTTYCTTTTCAGATTAGTATTTTTCCACCTACTTAAAAATCTGTGCYCCATAAGGTCTTTGATAGAAAGCAAACACCAAGCATTACTTCTAAAATTCAAGRCAGGCTGATTTGAAGTTCATTTCAAGCAGAATGCCTCCTCTGAGTGACAAACRCTTCAGCTTTGTGGACATGACAGTCTCCAGGTCATCCACTAAATTGCTTCCTCACTTTAAAATCACACTGCTAAAAAACTACCCAAAAACCCCTACTCTCTATTTTCCATTTTTTACCAAAGYCYAAACAAGCAGAACAAAWGCATAGTATGGCTACTGTTTAAGCCCAATGTATTGCTTACTTTCATAACAACCAGGAGAAGAGTGATATAACTAACCTTGTCATTATGCTGACTTAAATYAAATCCCTAAATCAACAAATTAACAGTATTATTGGATTAATCACAYTTGATTAGATCCCTAAACCGAGATGACACATAATCACGAACCATCTCTGATTGAATCAACAATCACTTCCAAACGAGAACAAGGAMACAGCAGTTTTGTTCCACTCCAAAATTAAGGTAAAAAACCTTTTCCCATTGGCAAGGAAATTCATACTCTCTATAGAGCGTGTCAATGTTGGTTTTMGTTTCAAACCCTGATGTAAAGATTCTTCTTCAAATCTTCAGATTCACATAGCACATCTTAAAGAAGCACTCACACTGGATTCTGGTCTCGTTCTGTTACATCCCCAGTGCTCTCTCAAACCTCTTCCAGAAGCCTTGGTGTGGTTGCAGCTATTAACACTTCCCCAGCTGCCCCATATGCACCACTACACCRTTTCAGATTCAGGTGTTAATGCTTAATGCCTACAACTTCTGTACAAGCAGCTGAAGTTAAAGCTTTGATTATGTGGCATCAGAAAGGAACCAAGGCCTAGGAATTCCCAGTATACACCCTTCTGTACATGCATCCAACCATAAACTTCTCTCAAATGCAATTAAGACTGACATTGTAAAAAAAATAGGAATTAGCATTTCATTAAGAAATAGACAGGGGAAGGAAGTTTACAGATACACATGACAATCAGGTTTGCTTTCTAGGATATCATAGTAGAAGTGTATAGGTCTCCTACAGGAAAGTGAATTCCAGTGAGTTAAAAAATTTTCAGGTGAACTTCAAATGAATTTAGGCAAGCTACGAAACTGAAGCCCCAGAATAACATTGCAGGCGTGAAACTTGGAACAAAACACATCTAAGTTTCTCAGACCTCTGTGTAAAATGAAAGATTATTCCTCAGAGACAAAGTAGGCACTGAGGTGCCATTTTTTCTTTGTTTCCATAAACATTTGGACATGAAATTACATTACTTCAGCACTGATAGGAACTTAATTTTCATTTCATATGTACAAAAATGTATAGGCCATTATTTCCTATTTTCAGTACCAAATTGAAAACTTCTAACACACACACATCCCCCAATGCCGTTTTCTTTCCTCCATACTGAGAAATTTAAGAATAAGAAAAGTTTCTCAGCCATGAAAACCTAACYATCCTT
Organism: Malurus melanocephalus; assembly: GCF_030028575.1. Classification (NCBI taxonomy): domain Eukaryota; kingdom Metazoa; phylum Chordata; class Aves; order Passeriformes; family Maluridae; genus Malurus; species Malurus melanocephalus. The sequence goes on along the minus strand of NW_026623645.1, from coordinate 360,139 downwards.
GTTGGCTCACTTAAGCACATAGCCACATTTGTAATGATATTTGCTTAGTATCCTGACAAGTGAGAAAGAGAAAAGAAAATAAACTGTCAAGACTCAAGCATTTGAGATGAAGGAAAAAAAAATATACTCTCACCATTACTGTTTAGAGAGCCTATATTTTGCTTTCAAAGGACAAGTATTTAAAAATTCAGTGAAACTCAAATAACTTACTGCCTCACACAGAGCTACAAACTGTATTATTTTCCCTTCTTTCAGAGTACAGAGAGCAACAGAGTTAAAAACCCAACAGAAATAAAATGATGTTATTTTCTGCATTATGAGGTGAATTACTTCCTGATATTCCATTTTATTTGTCCATTTCTATCCTACAAAATAACTATACTTATTATATTTCACTGTCAAACCTTTGTTTCTGAACARCATTCTTTCTATTATGGATGAGCCTAAAATATGGCAATTTCTTACAGCTCAGCATYTCATACATTTAAACTTTTATAGATACAAACCATGCTAGCAGCAATTTAAGGCAAATTGCTCTCCCTTGCATCTCCAAGGCAGTGAGTGCTGTCACAGAATCCATTGGCAGCCTCAGCACAGGGAAGATTTTCCCCCGTGTTTGAATCCTTCCCTGTCTGCCCACAGAAACCCCAGAAGGAGCATCCTTTCGAGGGAGCTGAAATAAATTAAAGGACTCCACACRTGTGCAAATGCTGGTGAGCAAAAGAATCTGGTGGAAGACTGAAAGGCTGACTCTCAACTTGGCACAGAGCACAGAGGTGAGCAGGATGGAGCAGAGAGGATGCTCTGAACCAGCTATCACGATGGCTCCCCAGCGGCCCCCAAATCTCCACCCCTCCTCAGACAAAGAGACTGATGTGGACAACTGCACATGTGAGAGGTGGATGCCTTTGGTTCCCTCAGGATCCAAAAGGATAATATCTTAAAGCTACAATTTAACCTTAAAAGTCAAATGCTGARATGGTACACATTGAAATTCACAAGAATGGTAAAACCTTCAGYCTCCTTGCCAGCTCTGAAAATGTACAGAGGCAAGCCCTGCTCACCTGGGTGCATCTGCTAAGTCAACATCAYTATTCATTTAATGGCTGTCCTCCCACTTGTACAGCTGTAATTCTCACACAAGTTTCAAACGCCAGAATTTGGGGATGAACATGCATTTACTGAGCCCTCTGCTTTGAATTTAATGATCACAGGTTTTGCTGGGTAAATTTGAATGGCCACAGAAGATGTCAGCTGGGAAATAGAGAGTATGTTTGMACAGAAAGAGCTATTAAATTATTTTAAATTGTGTATTCCCTATATGCCACATTTATGGCAGAAATTATTTCAATTTTTCTCATCATAAAGGTAGACTTCTCCCTTATTCTGGCTCTCTTTCAACTCAAAAGTCCATAGATCAAATCTCCTTCAAGGGGTTTCATCTTGTGTGTGTGTGGTTGAATGTAATATTACAGAGTTTGGTCTTACCAGCCACATCACACCACAGCTCTCCATTCTTCCCCCTCATTCTCATCCTGTAAGGCCTGTATTAGTCACTCAGTCTTCCTGATTTTGGTGTGCTTTGAGTGGGATTTAAAAGCTAATTTTAACCGTTCTTTTAGACTATTATGAGCAGGATTAAAAAGCTAATTTTCGGCCTTCTTTTAATCCTTCTCCAGCTGTCTTGCCCTAGCCCCCAGATAGCAGGCTTTATGCATTTAGCCTTTCAAGTAGACAACTGACCCCTGMAAACAACTCAGCCTTGATTGATCAGTCATTGATCTTTTAACATTTGCTTCATTCACTCTATTTCAACACATCATATCAAAACATCTTATTAAATGGAGTACAATATTTCTAAGTGCTGGTTGGGTATTTTTTGGTTAGGTTGGGGCTTTTTCRTTGTTGTGCGTTTTTGTTTGTTTAAACAATTTCATTTAACTTTTTCTGAGATAGCAAAAACACATCAGCTTGCCTAGCTCTTACCTAGTTCTGATTACACACAAAGCAGCAATTCTGCCTTCTTCTTTTCCCTTGCATCTACTCAAAAAAATGAAGCAAAGCACTGTTTTACTTCTTCTTCTCTTGTCCTCCATATGTTCACTGAGCTCTAACTATTTTTAATTCTTTCTTTCTTACAGGCACTAGATTTTCATAGCCCAGTTACAGCTGTGGAGTCATGTATGGCTCAGAAGCCCCTGTGTCCCAAAGGTGTGTCCTTTAAACCCAGACAGAGTTCTAAMAGATGAGCAATGTGTGAGTATCTGCACAACAGAACAATTACTTCCAGTATTCCTCATTCCTGATGCCTAAAGAGCTCAATGCTGATGCACARGTGACATCCAGCCCTGGTCGTTGTACCAAAGAAGGCTGAAAGGACTGACTGAGAAAACGATAAGTTCTGAGAAACTGAAAGAAAAGGTTTCTTGAGACTGAGGTTTCTTTATGGAGAGGAACTAAATCAGTGATCTAAATGCAAAATGTAGCCAAAAATACATGACAGAAAGCAGATTTCTAAGTAGAACTATATAATTACAGTATTTGATTTGAAGACAATAGCTAATTAATAGATTCTCCTTTTTATAAAAGCTATATGGAGCTGAATAATTACACATTTWGCTGGAAATAGATGGCTCTTCACCCTATGCAGTATCATTTTACTCACAGGAATCTAATATATCACTTGTTGATAGCGTATGAATACCAACTAATCTCCCATTGGATAGAAGGCATAATCATAGGACACACTACATTTAGAACTGTATTTTAAATAAAGGTATCCCATACAGATATAGCTTAGGAAACATGCAAATTCTGACAGGCTATACACATCTCGATATTGATTAATAAAAAGATACTGAAAGATTAAATGGCAAAAAATATGCACAAAGAAGCCAGTATCCTTTAGGCACTGTAGATACTATTAATATATTAGCATTAAAATTTAACATCCTAGTCTACTCCCAATACATTATTCTGCATTACCTTGTGCTTTGATAAAAATGTTTAGAGTCCTACAGATTAAAGYTTGTTGGTGATACCAGCCTTACAAAAATCTAATGAAATTCAATAGACCTTCTTATCCTACTTTCCTATTATGATAGAAAAGCAGATGTCCTTTCCCTCAGCCTTAAAAAAGATAAAATTCAAGTTTCAGAACATGAATTGACTACCAATGTCCATTAATTCCAGACGCAGGTGTTTCTATACTGCAAACAGGGTGAGGGGGTGGGGAGGCATACATTTACCCCTGCTACTGAGCGTTTCTCAGGAAGGGCCTTTCCTTTTTTCCTTAATTGGAAAACCTTAAAATTCTATTCCTGCTGAATTAGCATTTCACAAAACCCATGTGTGCTCATTGACATAGGCTCCATGTCAAGAGAAAGTGCCTGTAATTTGTACRTGTCACTTTCCTTTAGAGAACGCAAAACCATGCCTTTTAGGCYACAAATATATATTACAAGATAAACACACACCCAGTACTAAAAATAATTGAAGTACTCTTCAATATTGYAGCTTTATGGAAGGCACTTCAGCAYCAACTCTTTGTAGAAAGTGTGCAGTGATGCACAAATTTCAAATGGAAGCAGGAATGAGAATGGAATAAACAATTTTACTACCTGGACACTATTCTTAATCTCTAAATAAAGATCTGTATGTCAGACCAAGTGCTACCAGGACAGAGATATAACCTCCATCCCAGCCTAAGCAGGAGAAGTGAACAGCATCCAAGACAGGTCTTAATGCAAACAGACACTTAATTTAGAGACTGTTCTTGCATGTAATTCTAGCTGTTATTTGGTTCAAGGCCTATCTTTATGGAGAGAATAAATTAAAGAGAAGCTTAAACCAGCTTTTATCCTCAAGAGAATCAATCTGAAGATCTGAAGACCTTTAAAAAGTATCGGTGTGACAAGGGCTTGAAGGATGGAATTCTGTTCCCTACAATGTCAGGATAGTATCTCAGGATGACTCCTCTCTGGGTRCCTGCTGCAGCCATTAAATAGGAATAAATCTCACTCAGTGATAAAAATGCATCCAAAATGGTCCTAGTGGAACGGAGAGGAAAGGCAACAGGAGAGCCATTCCTCTATTCTGCACAGTGAAAGTAATTTTTCAACAATAACACTTTTCTCATGCAATCTGAAAAAAACCCCTTTTTTTTTGCAATTTATTTTCTTTTTGGAAGTGACTGTCAAAACCTTACAAAAATACTACGTTTGACAAAGTTGCAGTGGAAGAATGAAGCCAGTTAAACGGATACACATGAAGAAGGGAGATAAAAAAGAAGACAGGTAAGCAGATTATCAAACTGAATAGCCAAGACCCATCCTAGGGCTGATGGTTCCAAAGTTCAGATTCAATCTTCTCAGCAGAAAAAATATTTAGTATTCCTGAGTTGAAAAAAATAAAGTAAATCTTCCAACACCTGTTTCATGTAAAATACTTACACACAATTAATAATCCTTTTTTTACAGCTGCACTTTCCCTTACTTAGACCCCATATGTAATATAAAAGAAAAATAGTGTTTATCATAAGTTCATTTCTAAGTATGAAGCATAGCTTTTCAGCCTCAAAGAATGTCTCTAATATCTCCTCAGTTAGTTAGATTACCAGTGTCCCATCTCACAAAAAAACTTAAAACCCTGAAGAGACAGAATTCAAGCACAAAGCACTGTTTAAAAGGGAGAACAAGTAGTCATCTTTCATTCACAAGGGAGAATTATACACACAGGTTGCAATTATATTAAATATATATATGTTAACAAATTTAACCCAGAGAACCGAAAACTGGACAAATCAATAAGCCTTGTCTTTACATCACAGGTTTAGTTTCAGCCATGTGGACTTTCACACATTGTGATTAAACAATCTCAAGGATGATGCAGAAATACAGGACTGGCTTTGGTGCAGTCTCACAGCCCCAAGAACCTGCATAGCACACAGTGTTCAATCAGATGCAAGACAAACATCACAACTTTAATTACTCTTCCTTCACTTCCAGTAAAGGTAAACAGAATATTATAGTCACAGGCTACAACATAAAAGGTTCAGCCTCAGGAAAACAGAGACTAAGATAAAATTAGTTTTAATYGGCATTTTTTCTGTTTGAAAATAGTGCCACTATATTTCTTCACTAAATAACACCACAGAATACTAACTGATATTTTAGCAAAACAAAATCAAAAATCATTAAGATTAAATGACAAAATAAACTTGAGAGCAAATAGAAAAGTAATTTTTTGTGATGCAATTCTCTATTTTTTTGCATTTATTCTCATTTTTACTTGTGGCAAGCTGCTGAAACTAATTTCTATTTTTCTCTTATTATAGCATATATTGCAAAAATGAAGTACAAGTATATACTGTACCTTGTTTTACCTGTAAGGAACACACACCTGACAAAAGGCAATCTTCACATCCAGAGTAGGTTCACCACAATAATACAAGAAATGGCGGCTCATAAATACCTGCAATTAAAGAAAAGTAGACATAGCAATCCTTTCTGGCTGCTGATGTGCAAGCATGATTCAGCTCTAGCTACATTTGGATTCTAAAACCATCCTGAGTTGTTACCCAGCTTTTGGAAAACAGAAATGTTGTAACACTGAACTGTAAAAAAGCTTTAAATTCTTTCCAATGCTTGTCAAGGTTATGGCCTCAAATATTACTTGGTTATATCTGCAAAGTTTTATAGTAATTGATGCCATTTCTTCAAAGTTGATCATGTCACTTGCATATTCCTACACCAACCAAAAAAAAAAATCAGGTCAATAATGTTCTAAACAATGTGGGAGTAGGAGACATTACTATGGGGAGGAAAGAAACAAGTCCTAAGATGATAAGTATTATGAAATTTATAGAAACGGAAAGAATAATTATGTGACTGTAAAAATTMATGGCACAACCACTTTATGAATATCACATTCTGTTCTGGATCTGTTCCTAACGTTCTACCACTAAAAAAGCTACAGAAAAGGGCATTTAAGCAGGGTGCAAAGCACACAGAGATTCTTTACATGAAACAACTGCACAGGCTGGGAATATACTTTTAGCCTAGAAAGGAACTGTAGGAGTGCAAATATGCTGGAGATCCATAAAACAAGTGGCATACTGAAAAATTATTTTCCTTTTTTTTTAATGAAAGAAAAAAGTGGCACCTAATTATGTCATTAGAGTTAAAATCAACAATAGGAGAGAAATCTTCATACACTGTTTTGTCACTGTGAGACTCCCTGTCTCATGCTGGTGTGGAAGCCAGAAGTCAACACAAGCACTAACATGATTAGGCAAATTCACACAAGAAGAAATCTGCTGAAGGCTATTAACCTCGAAAATGTCACCCCTGACTCAAGACAACCCTGAGTCACCGTYTGCCACTGCGTGCTCAGCCTGTTTCTGGATTTCACAGGCATCTGATACTGGCCCAGGGAGCCATAGGCTAGGCTAGACAGGCCTCCTTGTGCACCCTATTACAGCTGTTTTACCTTAATTCCATATTCCCACATTCAGCTCTGACTAACCAGTCCTGTCCTGGCTACATTCTAGCATGGTACAGCAAGGCAAAAAAACGCACAGCAATGTCATCAGGCTGAGATAGGGAGCAATGTCACAAGACTTTGGAGCACATCAATTTTTCTGCATGACTCCAAAAACAAAAATACCACCCAATCATCACTCCATAAAGTTATGGTTCTGAAACACTATACAGCTACTTACGACACTTGTCTCCAGTAGGAACAATCAACTAACTTCAAATTAAAATGGCACTAAGTAAGATTTAATTTGAAGTAACTTCAACTCACACCAGCTGATGAGGAGTAAAGAAACTACAAGAAAGTATTTACCAATACTTGCCAACTTCAATGCATCATGTGCTCCCACATGTGTTTAATTTTTAATGAATGAATGTATGAATAATCCTGTTATGAAAGCAAGTTTATGACCTTTTTTGCATCATGTTACAGTTTCTGAAATTGCTGTCTCATTGTCCAGTGAGTCATTACCTCATTACCAGAGAGTCTCACATTCCACAGAGGGTTTATAATAATTTATATTTAAAAAAAAAGAAAATAGGAAGCTTTTATTTTTCTTTAAAAAAAAAAGCTTTTAACATTAGTCATATTGCCAATGAYTTCTGGAAAGCCAGCAGTAATTACACTGTCATGCTGCAGATATATACACTGGCTGTATGCAATATATTACTATAATAATCAATGACTGTCATGCCAATAGCCATGACATAYCACATCCAAGACAGGGCCTAATCATGGAAAGTGAAGAAAGGAAGGGAAAAAAATGGGGGCAATTTGGTTTCTCCCTGAATTTGCTGTAAGGGTCTGTTGAGAAGACACACTTTATATTAAATATGTGTTACTGGTCATACACAACTCCTCAGCTGTCCACAGCAATTACTGTAACTGTTAATGGCAGAACCCATGGCAGAACAAAAGGTGAATTTTATAAACTGGAATACACGTTAGAATTTATTATGTTGTCTTTGTGTGTAGTTAGTGTTTATAAAATAATAGAAGTATGATATGTTTTAATGGCCTAGATCAATACTCATATTCCTCTGTGTGTGAGATACACCGAATAAATCACTACGGAGCTGAGTCGCTCCAGTTGTACAACAGGAATGAATGRCACCTTTCCATGGCACAGAAAGGTGTACCCAGGACAAAGCAGACCTGGGTTCATGTTTTACACGGTGTTTATTGAATTCTTATAAGGTTCCCTTCAGTGCCCTGTAAGTAATCACACATGTATGTAACTCCTCATTCCTTCATGCAGAAAATACATTCACACTCAGCCGCGCAGATCTCCTTGATCACGTCTCCTCTGGTGCGAGCTGACACCACATCACTAGAGAWGTTTAAGAAGTGTCAGAAAAAAGAACTGGCCTGATGCTGAGATAATTGTGTTACAACATAAAGCAGTTATAAAACAAGAAGCTACTGAGACAAACTGGCATCACTCACCAGGGATTGGAGCTTTACGTGAGAGCATAAGCATCCAATATTTCTTTGCCCMGCTTCTGACACTTTACCTTTTCAATCTTGAGTGAAATCACCCAAGGGGGGAAGAATTGGGACAACGGAACAGCGCTGATAGAATAAAACACTCTGTGAAGACAGAGACTGCAGTAGCATCACAGGGAGAAAATCTGTYTGTGRAACACCAACATCRCAATCMTATCTCAAATCTTCATCATAAGCAAGGCATCTGTATGCAGCCCATAAAAATAATCAAGATTCAGCAGCAAACACATGATCTACTTTCAGGCAAAACAAAGCTAGGAGGCACTCAAATTAGGAGGAGGAAAGTACACATGGAGGCAAGACAAAGAAAACCCTGAAAATCCTCTGAACTGTCCAGTAGCACAGCCCCCAAGGGAACTGCTGCCTGGAACTCAGAAGTCACCACTGAGGTTGGCTCTACCTACCCTACCTGCTTTGCCATCCTCTTCTTCACTCCACTCCTCCTCCCTTATAGAAAGCTATTCTTCAAAACAGAATGTGGACTAAAGATATGCCCCAATTTCAGGCAGGAACTTCTCTTTACCTRCAGTACTGCTATCAAATCTGCTTTTCTGGGCAACAACTTTTTACTTTTAATAATGGTTATCTGTCTCTCCAGGGGTCAGGAGGATTGCTTCATTATTATTCAAACAGCTCTTTGAAGACTGAAAGGATTAAATCAATACTATTAGTATAATTACTGAGAGCAGAGAAGAAACCACGCAATGAGAGCAGTTAGAYTAGAAAACCAACAGTAGCTGTAGCTCTCAAATATAGCCTCCCTCAGTAAATCTGTCTGCTCCTCCTTGAATTCTTTCCTTACTCTAATGCTGTATGATATTAGTACCCAGGGAATGTCTGGGCAATTTGSCCCAGTCAGATTAAAACACTTGGCCCAGGGAACCTCGTTTTTTACCCAGGTTGCACTATCATTCATCTAATGTTCCCATCATGCATTTGGGTTGTAATGGGTACAGTGAATGTGCTCCCTATTTTCACCGACATGTAGTTCTCGACTTGTGCTAAAAAAGGAGAATGAAAGTATTTATTACTGCCTCATTAATTATTTCATTCATGAACATAAAGATTCAGAGCAGGAAAAAAATTAATGAAATAGCACCATCACTTAAATTTATTTTAAAAAAAGAACCATCCCGTTTCAATGAGAGGGGGCAATTGATCAATTCAGTTGTCACTTAAAAACCTTCTTGTAAAACACTAATGTTCAAAGATTAACATTTATGAATTATTAATGCTTCCTGTTTTGAAAATATGCTTGAATAATTTCACACATTTCCAGTACTGGAGTTCCTTTCTCCTTCTGAAAACACATACTCTGACTGCAGTATCTTGTAAGTTCTCTGAAGATTCTAGTAAKGTTCTCACTCCTGTAACTATATTTTTTCTTTACTGAAACATGGCTATTCTGCTCTGTGTAAACAGCAAGAATAATGTAGGAAATAATGAAGACCTGACCAAATTCACACAGCATGGCAAAGTGTACCAGCAGAGAATGGTAAACTCCTACAGAATTCCAAATGTGGGCTCTGTCATCTTTAACAAGCTGGATCRAGAAAGAAGACCTGCAATTTGCCCACATTTTTCATATAATTGCTGCCAGTTATAATAGGGATACATATGTTCCACTATCCCATCAAATTGGTCTTCACTGCAGAGAGCAGATCTTCAGGCATATCAGCAAGTTTGAAGTAACCTTTTTTCTTTCAGATCTGWTGTACAGCAACTGCAACAGGAGACCCACTGCTCAACAAGAAGCTTCAAGTCTGACAATAAATATGAACCAAAATTTGCAAGTGGATTAATAATAGTCAAGGAGAGTATTTCTACTGCAAAAGAGTGCTTTCCTGTTGTGTCTATGCTCCCATTTTAATTATTCTTGGAATAACCATGGAAAGCAGCAGTGTGAACAATGTCATTATTAAGGTTAAATCCCAGCAGAAACAGATCATCTTCCACTGGGATGAGAAGTGATGGCATGTTAAAATTCACAGGAATCATGCAAGTGGCTCTAAAACTGAGCTGTTGGAAGGTAAAAGAGAATGAAAGGAAATGAAACAATTTAGGAATAGCACTGAAAAGGAAATAGATACTAAACAAAAAAAAAAAAGAACAAATGAATTGAAAAGACAAGGGACTAATCAGCAGATTTGCCTAACAATCACAGCTCACATGCAGAAGACAGGAATAAATGAGCTCTAAGTCTGGTCTTGCTACCAACTTCYGTTTTCTCCAGCCAGTTGTTAAGAGTCAGAATTCCACACCTGACAATATTGGTCTAAATGCCTACATTATAAYARTCCGAGATACCATATCCAGAGGTAWTACTTACTGTTATGAACAGGTATTATCAGGAAAAGAGCCTACTCCTGCAAGATGCTGCAGCAGATTAATTAGTCAAAGTTTATGATGAGCTTGTCAGAATCTCTCATACCATCTTTTCATTTGCAGCTGAGCATCTTCACTCCCGGAATAAATGCTAGCCACTTCCTAGAGGCATTAAATCAAACTTTGATGTTGGAAGCAGCTCTGAATTTGCATACGATGAACCTGCAATGCTAAGTGTGCAAGACCACTACTAGTACTAGGCTACTACTGTCAGCAAAAAAATGAAGAAAAGCTAATTGGAAAGAGCTGAGCACAGTAAAACACTACCTGCCTCACATAAGATAACAACTTTTACCACAATGGTGAAAATAAGACTTTTTTTTCATGTCTTTTTTTCCTGTTGTGGCACTTGATTTTAATCTGTTTTCTCTTTCTGAGTAAAAAAGAAAAAGATAAAAATTGAGGTAACTGTCTCAGCTTAGCTGAATGAAAAATTCTTCCCCCTTGGAAATTTGTTTTTCTCTATTAAAAAAAAATAAAATCAATATAAAGCTGTTCCTTAGATAAATGTCAGTGGCAAAGCTGCCTGAAGGTATGTACTGAATCACATCAAAACTATTTTTAATACACTCCCAAATCAACCTCCAAACCTAATTCAAATTCAGTTACATTTGCCTTCAACACAGATGTCCCTGACACTTGATGACTGGTGAAAATTATCCACATTTAATAGAATACACAGAGAAAAATACTTAAATACTGTCTGCATCAAGCAATATCAAGAAAATTACCAGATCTGAATAAATTAAATATTTTAATTTTGAATAGTTTGGCATTAATTTCTGATGAACTGTATGCCATTGGACCTCATTATTACAAGGCTGCTCTGTTACACGTCAACCACTCCATTAATGAAGGGTGCATGCAAAAAGAAGGAACAGCTTTGGGACAAATGTATGAAAGGCCAGGGCATTTAGAGCCTGTTATAGATCYTTCAGGGTGGAACAGTAGTAAACAGCAATTTCTGTAACAGTTTCATTCCATTTAGGGGAAAAATTGATGGGTTTGTTCTCTTAAGAGGAACAAATTATGCAACCAAAATAATATTTAGCCATGCTTTTACTAATTTGATTAAAATTATATTGGATTCTACCAATGTTCATCTTTCCTGTATCAAAATATGCATGATGGAGATATGAAAAACTGTCAGAACTGTGGAATAATTTGCTCAGCTGCAACATCTGTGTTTATCATCCTAACTTTAAAAGGACTGTGCAATTGGCCACTGAACTGAGCCAGCTAATTTACACCTCACAGGTTATTCAAAAACACAGCCAAAARAACACCCACATTGGAAGGGACTGAGGACACCTATTATCCAAACTTTCTAATCAAAACAAGGACAGTTGCTTGARTTCTTTGCAAAGTTAGGGTGCACAAACCCCGCCTTGGTTTGTATTGACACATTAATACAGTAGCCACACAACTAAAAACACTGTTACTCTAAAAAATGTAAGAGGCTTAGTTCTGGAGTGCAAGGCTGTGGCCATGAGCAGATTACACAGTAAATTCTGCAGCTACAAAACAGCTTATTTCTCAAACAACTAAAATACAGATTCATTTGCTTCTGAAAAGCCTTTCTCCCTTCTAAGCTTTAACATTTGCAAATTTTAATTACACCCATAACAAAACACTACCAGAACTACTCATCTCCAGGATGCAAGCAGGATTTACTGCAAAATCTCTGCAAGCTGTTAATATTAAATGTCAGTTACAYATTGTTTTACAAAACACAGAAATTATTTTGACATTTTCTGGCATCTTTTGAATAAAATTCTAAATATATGAGGAAAAATAATTCTTAATGGAATAAGAATAGGCCCTGTGTTYCTGATGATCAATAACTAAATCTAAAATTATGCAAGACTGGAAAGAACAGCTTGCTTGCTGCTGGACTGCAGCCAATCACCTATACTGCTGTTGTTTAGAATGCATCGTGCTAATGTAGAATAGGTAAAGAAAGACAGACCTCTTTGATTTAGGCAGATACAAACCAGCAAAAGTGGGYGTTTCCTTGCCCCAGTCTAGCTGCAGTTAATGCTGGGTAAAAGTCCTTCAAAGCATAAGGAATATGAATGGTAATTATTTATCCAATGAATATGGTTAAAGTTCCAGTCTTACAAAACAATGGGAGACAAAGCATTTAAAGAAAGAGTATCTGCTGCTGCCAAGGGGTGTTGCTGCAAGTGCCATTTGTGTTTTCATATGCAAAACCAGAAATACAGTAGCTGATTAATGCAAAAATAAGGAACCATGAAGGCTATTCTTAGTTTCATATTATACAGATAACTGCAAACCAGCACACTTAATGCGTTCTTAAAAAAAATTTACAGTTTTGTGAACTTAGACTGGTCCGGTAATGAGTGATCAAAACCAAGTCATGTTCCTTTTAGGTTCTTATATAAAAGTAAAACAAGGAAAAGCATGTTAAAACACAAAAGGTAATCATCACAAGAAAGTAATTTTTTTTCTTTGGTTCTCTTTGTTCCATAGCAYTGGAACAATGTGACTTTGATAAAGTCAGAGGATAGGAATTTCTTTGGTAAGAAAGAAAGAAGACAAAGAGGCAAAGTCTGCAATTTTCTAGACAAACCATTTGGGGAAAGAAAAAGCGGAAACCAAACCAGGTTATTTCATAATTCCTCCTTCCTCATTGCCACTAAGACACAGAGACACTAGCTCATACATCTTTCTGACTGCAGGGGAATTCTCTCTGTTATGGATAAACAACCATTTGGAATTAATCTTTCCAGGCAGAGGCCCACAGCACCATTTAAAAGCACAGGCGCCCTCAGAGTTATACAGAAATGCTGTAACTGATTAAAGCACAGCTGAAGCACAGACATTTCAGATAAACAGGTGACTCTCATATTCTCAGGTTGCTGAGGAAAGATTTCAGAAGTATTTGACTCTGCTGAAAAAACAGACAGGGATAAAAGATTCAAAATTGGCACAAACATGCAAGATCCAACACCTCATATGAAATCAAGATTTTCACAGGCACTGAATGTAACTCAAATGACATTAGAAACTGTACTCTTTCTTGTATCCCAGCTCCCTTCAAAGCTGGGAAAAGGGGAGAACAGCAACAACTATGGGTGTCTGATCCAGTACGCCAAGAGGGCTACAGACAATAAAGGAACAAGCTTAATTTAACTGGATACACCAGATGGATTGAGGACCTCACCCCAAATCACTACCATTAATAAGGTGTGGCATACCCCAGCAAGAACAAGCTGAGCATCCTTGAGACACTCTGTGTCACCAGAACGATGTGGTGAGTAATGCAAGGCAGCACTAGGGAAAGAAAGACCAAAGGATAACTTCAATGACAAACTGATGTATTGCTTTGAAAGAATTTGGACTGGAGTATCCAAGATGAGTATCACAAAGTACTACACAGACATGAAAAGGGTAAACACATATTTTACATTAATACTGTAACTAAAGAATTTAAGAAGTACAAGAACACAATCTTATCCTGCTWTTGACTCCCTAAATATAAGTGCAAGAGTAATTCCTTCCTTTCAGAACCTTCTTATGTAATTTTTAAAAAGCTACAATCCATAGATTGCTCTTCTAATTATTYTGGCTTCTTTTTCAGCTGTGAAAATTACCAGAGCTCCTCCACAGCTATAAACCTTCTGATGTCCATAGTGCCAAGCTTTCTTTAGGCTCCCAAGAAAATAGCAAGATAAATATTCTTTATTTTGTCCAGGCTTTCAAATCATTAACCCATCTGCCTGATACTCAACCCAGTTAGAGCACAAGCTTGGAGGGTATAAACACAGCACGTTCTGCAAGGCTCTGTGCAAACATCCTATCAGATCAGCAGCAATAAYAATCACACCCCTTACATGTGTTCATAATGCACATGGTCATGTGAAGAAGAGAAAGCTCTTAAGGGAGATATAAACCCAAATGCCCTTTCTGTTTGAGGAAAATCTCGACCAGTTAGTGTGTGTGCCCAAGGCATAAATGCTTCCTAGAACTCCCATGGGGACAGTGCAGCTTTGCATTAGTCTTGGTGGAGGCCCGTGCTCACAAAGCACAACACAACCCTTGYACAATCTCACTAGAGTACCAACATTCACTGCCCTAAACTACAAATGTAAGCATGAATGAAAAAAAGTAGAACTCGGTCATATGCCAGAGCTCTAGAGTTTGGGATTAAGGTTTCAGGGCTTCACATGGGGGTTTTGGGCGGTAGCCTTTATCGAGGGCTCAGCAGGGGATCATTTTCTGCCTCTGAAACATCTGTTGGCCACTGAAATCCTGATTACACTTAGCTCTTTTCTTGCATCAGGCAAGGAATATGCACCACAAGAAGGCAACTGCAGTTTGAGCGAGCAACAGACCAACAAACGTAAGGATTCCTGGGGTCGCTTCCTTTTTTTCCTTTGTACTTTTACACTTTAACTACAAATGTAAACTCTCCTGAACTAGGCAGGTACAGCACCCTGCTTTAACTCTATTGCTATCTTCTAGACTTGTAAACAGGTATGAAATATGATGTAAAACATACATGTRTATAAAAATATGAATATATAAAATATATTCACACGTTTCTTTGTTCTCTTAAACCTCACAAAGGTCACACACCCAGATAGCATGGTCAGCCAGCTCTGCTGCCTGCTTTTCAGTGCCAAGCACTGAAAGACACTCATTTCCTGTATCRCAAATAAGTTTGAGCCCACCTCCTAAACAAGAGGAGGTGCTCAGAGAATCGGTGTAACTGACCCTAAACATTTTTCAATATAATTTCCAGCTCTCAYAGACACTGAATATAAGATAAATCAACTTAAATCCAACTGACCTGACATCACTTGCAAGGAATTATCCCATTGTGAGACAGCTGATTTATTCCTGTTCTCAATTTCAAAATGGTAGCTTAAGATACTGCAAAATGCAATGAATGTCATGAAGCTGCTCTGCACAAAAATTACTTGCTATCCATGAAAAGCAACTGAATTTAGACAAGAAATTTTCTTCACATGGTTTCCAGCCTCCTGTAAACTACAGAATATTTTTCACACCCTATGCTACATAAATCCCTTGCAATAATGTGCATAGTAAATGTATTTCCAAAGTAATGGAGTGTTTACTGCAAACTTGGTGATAAACCCACACATTTTAGACTTATCCCCTCTTCCAAGTACCATGCAAAAGCAGGATCTAGATGTTCTACAAACATAGGTTGTTTTGTAAAGACCTCAGGAGTTTCTCCACACACATTTCACAGATAATAAAACAAAGGCTACTAGAAAATAAACTACATGCTCACTCAGTCAGGAATAATGGCTTGGTTGCCTGGCCTTAATCCACCAACTGAAAATGAATATAAATAAGAAAGGTCAAATTCCTAAACAAAGCAGAAGTTCAGGAAGTTTGTGTTACTGTTAAGAAAGACTTAACAGAAACCCATCCTTGTTTCCCAGAAACAAAGGAAAAAAATCCAAACACATTGAAGTAGAAATGAGCAGCTGATATATTTCCCTGTGAAATCTTGTATTTTTGTAGTATTTCTTTCCCTAACATGGTTGATTTTTTTTTCCCAGAACACGTTTCTGGGTTTTGATGTGAAATCAAGTGGATACATGAATAAATAACAGATTCCACATTCTTTTGAATGACAGGGAGTTTTAATTTAGGCTGCGAAGAAATTCGTGAATGATGATGGGACAGAGGAAAAGGAACATGAAACTCCTGAAGCAGAATGAGCCTTYAAAGCCCTTGTAAGTGTGGCTATCAAAGTAACCATGCTGCTACCTCTCTTCATGAGTACAAAGACTTTCCATCAGTCATTCTGTGTCTCCCCTGACTCTCTCTGTCCTCAGTACACTGCTCTTCAGGGCATGACAAAGAAGGCGGTTTAGGTTTTGTGTAATTTATGTACCTACAACTACCAATACACAGTCGAAGCCTTAAAAACAAAYRMAAGACAAAATCTTACACAGATTCTGACCTCACAAGAAGGTATTTTATAATACTAGATATTTTAAATTTTATWTTTTAATCTCAATAGCCCATCAGCTTGAATAACAATCTCCCAAAATGCATTGTTTATCAAAGCAGATGCTGCTTTCACAATATATTTTTTTTTGTATATAATTTCTTGGATTTTTGTTTGATGTCTGAGATTTTTGTTTAGGTTTTAGTTATGGCTAACACTAAAAGGGTCTTTTGGCTTTTTTTGGCCCGAGCAGACCACTAGGAATAAATCTGATTAAAAGTAGAGTTCTACATCTGTGCCACAGATTTTTATATCAATAATACATCCACTGCAGAAAAATTCAACTATATTAGATCCATTTGCATTATGAAAAGATCTTTAATAGAATAACACTTCAGGATATTTACAACAATAAATAAGAACTGGCCAGACTGGTTACCATTACATGCCTGAAATCTGACTATCACTGCTGTTTTCTTGTTTCAAACTTTATATTCAGCTGCCATTTGTTATCTAACGAACCCATCTGTGAATCATACCAGCACAGTTCCTGCCTTACAATAGAGCACATCTGAAAGGTGCCACATTGAACCACAGCAGTTCCAGTGAAGGATACCTGTAGGTGACTGTCAACACACCGTAAACTGGACAGGCTGAGACAGCTCCTGTCCTGCAGCATCTCAGGGTAAACTCTGGCATTTTTGCAGACATTGCTAAGCAGGATGGAAGTTTTAGCTTNTTTTTTTTTTTTTTTTTTTTTTTTTTTTTTTTTTCCCTAATGGAGGAAAGCTTGTCTGTGCGTTCTTCAACTTTAAATAACTTTTGTGAGTGTAATTAATCAGGAGTGAGAAATACCGAGAAAACCAGGCCTTTACTTGTTTAACTGTTCATTAATTCATTTGAGTGAATTTATGGGCATCTTGTCCTCTATGGTATTTAATGAGTCCAACAAATTCACTGCAGCAGATGACTGGTAAGACACAATGTTTTAAAAAATTTCATCCCTGATTTAGACAAAAGAGGTGAAAACTGATGGCAGGCATTTTATACCATTATTGATTTTCCACAAAAATACATAGATATGTGCATTATACACAACATAAATAAAACTGTTCAGACACTTCCCAAAAYTGAAACTCAATCAGCAGAAATGCCACTTACTGACCTCAACAGAATAGCAGGGAAAATGTTGCCCTATTCTCCTTCTCGTGTCTCTAGCCTGTTTCTCTAAATTACAGGGCCAAACCTCTGCGATAAAGAAGCATCACTATTAATCCCTTGTGCCAGCTGCCCTTACTTTGCTTGCACAGGGGCTCAGTGCCCCATGCTATGTAAATGAAATGAAACACATTATTTGAAAGAACAAGAGGGAATAATTTCTGCAGATTACTCTGAGTTGCAACATATCCTACCTCAGCCCTAACCAAAAACCTGTGCTTGATTTCAGCTTCCTCTCAGGCTTTCTCATTTACAGCAACATYTTACCTGCAGGTAGCATGTCTTTGTAACTTACAGCTGAAGATACTATATTTGAAATAAAAGASGATTTAAGAACATTTTGTTACATTCTGACCACATAAATTTGTGTCTCAAGAASCAAAAAATTCTAAACTGAATGGAACAGGTTTGGCAGACTGGATATGTGAAACAGATACATTTTGTGAATGGCATGATTTCAGTATCCAATGTAGCACGCTGAAAATGTTCCTGTGCTGAAGTTTGCTGTTTATCCTCAGATCCAAGGCATAATGAATTTGTGCAGATTCTGCACATTTTAAAATACTCTGAGTCATGTATGGTGAGCACTTCACTGTTTTCTTATACCTAAGCTATGTAAATACTGACTTCCTTGGAAATGTAAGCTCTGTACATCTAGCTAATGGAGTCCATGACTTCAGAGAAGAGGACTAATTTTGTTTTCTATTAAGCACATAGAAACCACCAAAAATCCACAAAAAATTACTTCTGAGGAGGCATGGAGCCRGCATGCTTCAGCCTAGATCCTCTTTCCTTTAGCCATAAACTGCCAGCTCCACCATTTCAGGGACTTGCTGCTGTTGGGTTGCTGCTGGGCACGTTAGAGAACACTGATATCGAGCAAGGTTTCACTGGACAAAGTAAAAAGGGAATACAGGCCTTTTCTTGTTCTAATCTAGTCACGATATGAAGTCTTAATAAGCACAGCTTGAGTCTGTCTTGCATTTTGAGTTGACATCAACTCACAGATTCATGAGTAGTGCTTTCTCTTCTCTAACCTCTTGTAGACAGGTATGAACAGACATGAACTTTATCCTGACAATGCTGCTCCCATCAAAATTAATCCTGGTACAGGCTCTGCACCAGTGTTTTCAAGCTGACCCGAGAGTGATGCCAGGCAGCAAGCTGGAGCAGCATTAACACCTCTTCAGCAAAGCCAAGCATTGTTTASTRGTAGATCATCTTAATGTGACATACYGGGGACCCAGAAATGCAAATAGAATCATAGAATTATTAGGCTTGGAGAAGAGCTCTAAGCCCAAACGTTAAAACCTCTTTTATCCAATTTCTCATGCAGTCACTTGGCATGCAGATAACTCATACTTCCAGTGCGATCAGTACCTTGTAAAATAACTTCACCCAGTCACATCCTAACATGAWGTTAATTGACTATGTTTATCAAAGTACCACAAAGAAAAAAAACAAATTAAACTAAAAAGAAGTCACTCATCAAGCAGGAAGAAAGTCGGCTACATATGATACAAGAATGCTTTGTGATTTTCTGCAGCTGTTCTCAGCATAGGTTAGCAAATTAATTTAATACARAATGTAATTCAGAACTATCTTTAGTCCTTGTTAGTGTTTTTAGCACATTATAACACCTTATCAACTTTTATTAACACATGGGCATTCAAAGATGAACCAAGAATAGTGATATTTGACTGGGTACTGGTAGCTCAGCTTTTATACCAATATTTACGCTATTACTCAACATACAGACCCATACTACACAGAGAAATTTAGAAGTGCATTGAGATCTTGATTTTGGAAAAAAATTAAATACAGGCCTAAAGGGAACCATATGTGCAATTTTCTCTAGAGCACAGAGGTAAATATGCACATGAGGCTTTGCATAGAACCCACAGCTGCACAGTCATTCTTACAGAAGGGAAATAATATTAGCATCAGATTTAGTGGTGAAACTTCACAGAAAGATATGCTGAATAGGTCAGGGCTACCTCCCCATGCTGTCCAGGCTTAGAGCAATCATCTACACCTCATTTTCGTTCAATAGTTTTTCAAAGATTCATTGTTTCAATGCACCTTCATGTATAGAGAGCAATCCAAAAGGCAAATAAACAAGAAATATATTAGCCCTTAAATGTGCCATTAGACAAGTTTAATGAGCCCACACCCTGAATTTTGTTTACACAGACTTGAAGGCTTATGTGAAAAGGACAATTTCTGATCTGGAGAAATAAAGAATTGTGATTTACTGGCCAAATCAAAACCTGTTCTGTCATTACACTCACAGCTATTTTTCAGAAATGAATCTACAGTCACAATCAGTGTTCCCTCAGRGGAGGCAGACTAAAAACAATGTCTACAAACAACAAACTCCTTTAGAAAGTCTTTCTTTTCCTATTATTGTTCTCCTCTTATTATTTTGCATGCCATTTTTACAATATGCCCATCAGAGTGTAATACAAACACTTGACAAACACAACATCTCCTAGCAGTCCCCCTTATTTTACAGGTATTTTCCTTTTAATTAAGCTTTTTTCAATCAATAATTAAGTGGCCTTAGATGCCTTACCAGAAATAGGATAGTCTGACAGCGAAGTTTTACATTTTGTCCAGGTGAAACACTTGTAATTGTTCTGAGGTCTTCCTGGGGAGAGCTGCAAATCTGGGGACCACTGCTCAACAAATGCGGTCTGTCGAAGTTTCACCTCTGTCCCAGTGGAAGACAGCTGTCAAAGGAGTTAAAGACAGGCAGGGTTAAGGAAGCCTGAGCTGGACTGAGTCAGGACAGTTCGCTCATTTTGGGACTGTTTGCTCCATTTTACCATGCTCCAAGTCAAAACAGCACAGATACCGAGTGGTCCTTTTCTCTCATTGAAGTAGTTAGGTTTTTTTAAACCCTCTGCAATCTTTCTAAGGTCAGTCCTTTCATGCGCTGCCATAGTCTGTTTGATAAAAAAAGCCTGGAGGTCACAGTGATGCCTTGTGATAGTCAGAGACTGCAATACCTGTCAGAGGCAGAGAACATTTCTGTTGCTATGGACCTTTAGGTGCAGAGAACAGTCCGAAAGGCAAATWAACAAAAAGTACATGATTCCTTAAAKGTGCCATTAGAMAAGTTAAAGGAGTCCACATCCTGGATCTTCTTTTGCATAGACTTGAGKGCTAAAAAGGACAACTCCTGATCTGGAGAAATAAAGAAACTTTCCAGGAAAAAGTAAATTAAGACCTCCCAAAACATCAGYGTTGAAGTAATCAGGAGAAGAAATTTAAGGGAAGCAATCAATAAAATCTTTTCAGCTGCATATCAGTGAGGAGAGGGTACATTAGAAATATGTATTGCTGTCCATTCTTTAAGAATAATACCGACACTTCAATTTCTACCAAACTCATGAAATTACAGGAGCTGTTTTATCAACCCACCTGCCAAATACATTTCCATCTTTCTCTTTCGCACTGCTGTCCTGAACAACTATGGCAGGTCTTATAAACTGGAGGATGGGGGGAGGGAGGACAAGGACAATCATCAGCCTCACAGCTTCTCCCCTTTACTTATTCTACAGGATGCTTAAATGTCACTCTCATGGACAAACTGGCAAAACACACATTTCAAACCATCACAGGGCATATTTACCTCTGGATTCCTTAGGCTTCTACAAAGGTTTGAACTGTGTGCCGCATCTGATTTAGAGATACCAACTCTAAAAGGAGCAAATGGCTTTTTGAAGCCTTTGAGACACCATTAGATGACAGTGAAAAGCAGGATTAGTACATTCAAGAGCATCCACATCTTCAAAAAACAGTATCCATGATTATACCCTGCTTTTTATGCAGTCATGAAGGAGTAARCCCATGCCACAAACCACTGTGTAAAGTCACAAGTAGAAGATCAATAACCTCTCCTTTCCTTTTTTCCTCCTTATAAGTGATTTTATCACTATTTTRAGTTAAATTCTGATATTCCTGGTAACAGTGCTATAAAAAACACTGCTGAGGAAGACACCAGTAAATTATCCAATCTATATTCCTGCCCGACAGCAGGATCAACTGTAATTATTTCTGACAGATATTTTCATAACTTGTTCTTCACAATGAAACATGCCCTTGCAATTTACATTACAGTCAGTGGAGAATTCCTGTTTGCAAAGAATAAAATCTGTAGCATCAGAAGAACAATGCTCAACAATATGCAGTGCTCACAAAGATATACAAGAATTCACAGCAAATTTAATTTAATTGCTGGTAGAAAGGTTAATCAGGGTTATGACCACTTCCTTGATGTTTTTTTTCCAGAAAGTTTGAGAGTTTTAAAAAAAACGCTACTCTTCACCTCAAAACGCACACTGAAAGTGCCAGAGGGCACATCATAATTCTTTYCTGTTTTTTTCCCTCACACCTACAGAAAGTTCACAAAATTTTTCTTCTTGTAAGTTATGAAAAAAAGAGACATTGAGGGTAGAACAATAATCAAAAGGAAGGGTCACAAGTGAAAAGCTTTGAAAACAAAGAAYGTTTTCACATCTCTTWCTAGAATTACTGAAGGAGAAGATCAGACTGGTTCAATCACTCACATGGAACCACTYCMCTAAASCTTCAATCCARTAYGCCAAGAAAAAGAGTGACCGATTGGGWAGACTTGCTTGCAAGTACATGCACACAKCCCACATAAATAATCAGACTATGAAAAGAAGTGCTCTACAGCAGAYAGAGCTGTTCCTTTAACTCATTSTTGCTCTGAGTTTTCCCAGCTGTGGGTGCAAAGCATTCTTGCAACTTAACAAAATAAGAGCAAAATACATCCTGTAAAAACTGTGCATCAGTCACCAATTCTTAACATTAGATAATTCAAGTCAATAAATCCAACATTGAATTATATAATACTGCCAACTTATTTATAACACTAGTTATAAATATTTACATTTTTACATTTATAAATATTTACATTTTTACCCAAGTCTAGTTACTCTGAATCTCTCTACTCTATTTTACCCGAGACAAGTCTACTCCATTTTTACCCGAGTCTCTTTACTCCATTTTACCTGAGTCTAGTTCCTCTGATTTTTGTCTGTTAATGAAGAGCCTGTGTGTTTAATATCCTCTTGTGTCAGTTKCTTTACACATGCCAAATATAATTTTAAATAGCCAGTGCATCTGAATTACCACAATCTGATGATTGTGCCCCTCATAGTTGCGAAAAGGCAACAAAGAACATATTCAGTAGCCTCAGAAGATCAAAAATGAAAGAATATGCAAAGTTTTCTCATTTAAAACCAAAATGAATCAGGGATTGTTTGTGACTTCAACACATGATCTCTGAGAACATGGAGAAAAAAATCCACTTGGCAAATGAAAGGGAGACCTAGGCACATGCTTATTTAACGAACTTAGCCATAAATTCAAACAGTTTCTTGTCTTGGAAAGATGCCTTCCTCTAACATCAGTCTTTAAGGAAACTACCAGTTCTTGCAGAGGGAAGAAAAGCAGGTTCACTGGTGACTGTTGTAAATCACTGCTAATGAAAGCTAAATCACCATACAAGAATCAAGCACCAAACCAAAGATGCGCCAGCAGGATGGACAAATAACCTGCTGAGAGAAATTACCACTGAAATAAAATTCTGCAGCATTAACTAAGGGCTAGCTTGGTGTAATGCAGAGCCAAAACACAGACAATATCTCATCTACACTGTGACCATGAGTGCTGCACAGCAAACATTTTTAAAAAACTTGTCAGTTTATAAATCTACAGCAACCATTATGAATACATACAAGAAAAGTCCATGTGTTGGGGGTTCAGTGTACTACTGATATCTTCTGGGTTTAATCCAAAAAAAAAATTGCACATGTAAAGGAGGACTACCTGGCAGTGGCTTACAGGAGAGCATTTTATTTGCCAGAAATTGCTCCCTTGTATCAGAGACACTGTGTAATGAGATTTCAACATATTATTTTTATGCAAATATGACAAAATTACACAGAACACTGCAAGTGCAAAGAAAATTCCTGCATGAAGAGTGTAAGCCATTTTTAATAATAAGAAYTGACAGCCCAGTTACTCTAGGCAACTTTTCAGTTGCTGCAACAACTGAACAACAACCAGCTAGAACACAACTTGTACATTGTCTTGCTAATTGTCCTCCCCAGTGCTGGCCAAAGTCAACTGCCCAAGTAGCAAATGGTGTGAAACTTGATGATCAGAATAAATGCCAAACATTTAAGCATGAATTGTAGAATCCTTGAATGGTTTGGGTTGAAGGGAACCTCTAAAAATTATCCAGTCCATTCCCCCTGCTGTGGACCAGCACATCTTTCATTAGRYCAGGTTGCTCAAATTCCYATCCATGAGCAGTACACTTCATAGGATACRTACACTTCATTTGAGGCATGAAAACAGACTGCCTTTAACAAAGATGGTCTCAGTGGTGTGTTGAGTTTGTCTTTACACTGTCCTTTCCTACTGATACTACACAGGAGCTTTCCCCAAGATGAGGTTTTATCAGCTTTCTCTGTATAGTGGGTATTATCCAATCCCTCTGAGTGCAAAATCCCAGTGCCTAAAGTAACAGAAATTATATTTCAAACTGGAGTAGCAAGACATTAAAAAAAATCCCTCACTATCCAACATATTTCTCATCAGCCAAGGCACATGGGTGGAAAACAAACCAGTGGCATCAACCATGCAGATTTAACTATGAGTATATGCAAAATTTTCACTCTTTAATTACAATTTATTTTCCTCATTGCATTAGAGGTATGATTCCATGCTGCCATACTTACACCTATTATCTCTCACCTGTAAAATAGTGTAAACCCCCTGCTGCTTCTAATGAATCCAAATCAAWCACTGCTCACTGGGGAAACACTGAATGGCATTTAGTTAAGATGAAGACTGGAACAGTTTTAACAGCTTATAGCTGRGGCAAAAGGGCAAAAGGAAGAGAGAGAGAAAAGAGAGGGATTGACTCTTCTTGCTTTCTTTCTATGGCATTGGCTAAACCAGCGTATTTTGAAACATCCCACCATGAGACAGGTACTTCTATCACTATGCGGAGTTTCACAGTAGAATTCTTCTTGTCATAACCACTACATCTGGTAAAATTACTGCAAAGTGGGTGTCAGATGTAATGCTGAATTGCTGACCTACAGAAACTATGAAGCACCTGGTACTGCAKGTTATACAAGAGCTATTAAGAATAAAGACCGGACTAAATGTTTGGAAGCTATCTTTGACAACATCAATAGGTCACATTTATAAACCAGTAAAAGATTTGAATGGGGTAAAAAATAGAGCTCTAAAAGCTCATTAAAGATTGTATTTGGTTTGATTTCCAAGAGGCAATCACATACCCTAGGTTTGGGTTGAGAATATGTGGTCTGATTTGAGACAGATAAGTCTTTCTTTCAAAAATAATTTGATCACTTTTCATCCAGGAGAAGAAATAAGGAAGTCTGGGGTGGAGAGGTTAAGTTCTGAAGAATGTATTTTATTACACTTTTTCTTCGTTTGGGTTTGTTTGGCGTTTTTAAATAAACTTAAACAGCATAAACCTTAGATTTCTACATGTGCTTTTGAAAAGAATGGCCTGACAGACTGAAGGACCTCTGCAGAAGTGAGGGCAGGAAAAAAGAATTATTTTTGGTACTGCCTGTCAGCTTCAGAGGGAAGGAAATCAAGGTCTAAGTACAAAGAACCTAGTCTCAGAAAAAAATGTACATAATCTAAAAATTTAAAACAGCTTTAGTGCTCAAGCTGCCTGAAGTCCTATAGGTCCCGATATGTCATTGTTATAGCATAAGTTGTGAGGGTGACAAAACTTTCTAAGCTTTCCTATACTCCCACTCCTGCAAGGCAGGCAGTTATCTGCTGAGGAAGGAACATGCTTCTTTTCAGACTACCAAATTTACTCTTCTCCACTAAGGAGCCTCTCCTTATGGGCCTGCAGCTGTATTCACTGTCCTAATGATACACCACATTGTGTACGGACCACTGTGTCTTTGCACTTCAGGAATGAACCCCTTACATTTGCAGAAATCCTGAAAGTGTCCAAAGTCACAAGTAAACAAACTAGGATAAGCTACAATTCTCTCCAGCTCCATAATTCTTTTTCTTTTACAACATTCACAGTCAATCAGCAATGGTCTTGGAAGAAAACATCTGTTTAAGTATCTTGACTGCACTGAGATTCCTTCATTTCTCTTCACGCTAAATGAGTTACAAAGAGGCAAACTGTTCCTCTCCATTCAGGAAAATACTGTGAAAAYACTTTTTCTGCAAGAAAGATGATGACTTGAGGGGAGAGAGCCACCTGATGCTGAGCAGTATTTAATTACAAATGTGAATGTGGCTGTAGATCACAAAACCAGCATGCTAATGCCCTGTGTTTCTCATTGCATCTCACTCTAGCTCAKTGGCTACCACTGTGATAGTTCACTGATGGGCCCAGTCCCTACTCACAAACAGAATAAAACTAATTACCATGTACTATGAGCAAAGCTCAAACTCTAGCATCAGCACCTTTTACCATATGTTCCTATCTATCTCATGGAAAGCACAGATAAATATCTAATTYACACTGCCTAAACAGCAAGCTCAGGCTGTAAATACATAAAATGTATGTAAATGAAACTTAAAGGAATGCTTTCAGAAACACTACCCCACAGGCCATTAAGGTTTCACTGCCAAACAGACAGATGTTGTCTCTCCTTAGAGCACACAGAGTTCTCTTACATCCTTCATCTGAAAAGATTGCAGCTCACATGTGCCCACGTGTTGATTTCCTGTCACTCCTGAAACCCATCCTGGCACAAAGCAGCAGCACTTCTTGCCAGCAATGTAACATCTGGGATTCCCTAGGCTGGCAAAATGCACCATAAATTCTAAGAGTAATTCATGTAAAGGAAAGCTAAAATTAGTAGGTGTCTGTAGATTCATTAACATGCAGCAGTCCTCACAAGCATGTGTCTTTGTATAGTTACTCAAATTTATGTAACTGTGACAAGTGTGTGCAGTCTTATGTTTGATTCATCGACCTTTTGTGATGTGCTGCTCAGCACTGGTTTGCAGACAAGGTGGCTCAAGGAGCTCACTGAATGAAGAGCCAAGAATCAATGTCTTTGCAAGAAACTCCAACATGCAGTTATCATCAGCTGCAGATAAGGAGGGTTAAAAGTGACAGCAATCAGAGACTGAAATATGCAACTGTTTCCTGAAACAAAGTTCAGAGGCACCACTAGCTGTGGAAGACCATTCATCTTGGCAACACAGAGATGGTAAGCTGAAAAACATATGCATGAAATTCTCATTTCTTTACTGACTGCAAAATCAAGTATAAGGAGGTCAACAGGCAGGTTGAAATAACTGTTGTAACCGGCTCAATGACTTGTCCATAAATAAACATATTAGAGAGGCACTCTGCTAACTTACTGAGGTTCCACAGGAAGAATTCAGCTAGCATTTTTCTCAGATTTGAAGGGATAGCTATTTTAATACCTTTCCTGGATTTGCAGTTACTTCTCTCTACATGCTGCCAGATTGCTCATGCTAAAAATGAATCTCCAGCTTTTCTACCTCCTSTACAGTGGAATGAAGCACATCAATGGCAAGATATTCAAAAACCTCTCTGAGAGAGAGCGAGCATGGGTCTGTGTCCTGCATCGCTTTGTGTTGTCAGATACGCACATTCTTGATGCATTTGTGCTCATCAAAAAGTTCAAAGCAAAACAACCCCCTTCAATAACAAACTGCCCGTGCTACAATTGTATATGTCACGCTGGAGGACACTGTGACATCTGGGGACAGATTAATAAGGACATGAGAGACAATTCCCTTTGGAAAGGGAAGGATTTGATAGCTTGGTTCTTTTCTCTGTTTTGTACTGGATCTGGACATGAATGCCAAATATCTTCAGGTCTCAGAGGAAGGCAAAATACTGTTATGAATCCCATGTCTAAAGTCAGGTCTCACACTCATCTATTGCAACACTGAAAGCAAGTTTCACTTTGAAAATAGATTTAGCATTCTCACAAATTAGGAATAAATTCAGAGTGCTGCAGGTTCAGCTTTGAAAAAGCCATCTTGAGCACTGCTAATAAATAATGGAATCACAGAATATCCTGACGTGGAAGTGACCCACAGGGATCATCACAAGTTCGACTCCTAAAATAGTCATGGTAGCATGCAGAGGGAGCAGCACCAGCTGGGTATCAACCCMTCCTTACTGCAGTTCACAGCAAGTTCCACACTGCTGGGACTCCACTCTTCCCAGAACTCAAATTAGCTRACTTAAAACTAGTTGCATATGTACTATAGACTTGCACTGACTACAGCATAAACATGTATTCCCTGCACTTCATGTACAGATAAATAGTTTACATAACTGATAATTGTTATGTTGTTTTAAAAAGGGAAAAGACAAATATTTGGAGGATTTAATATTAAAAATAGTAAAAGAAAAAATAAATTTAAATAGGCAAAGTAAGATCAACAAAAAAACAATGTACCTACAAATTCTGAAAATGAAATGGTATCTGCAATGATTAAGCATAGAAGAAAGTRGGGAAAAAAGGCAGATCATTGTTTTAGTATCTTACTCTTATCAATACCAAACAAGGKTGTCTAGTCAACAGAAATGGACAGTAATGCTGCAACATTATAACCTCAAACATTACCTAAGGAGATAAAATATAGAACAGACAGAATCTGTATGGATACTAATGTATCTGTAAGGCAACACTTATTTTCCATCAAAACCAAAGACATTGTAAGCAAGTCCAGCACACAAACTGAGTCTATTAAAATTAAAAGAATGCAACTAAATATAGACAAAGACAACCAGTATAAGTAAGAGGCCACTCCCAACTCCAAAAGGAAAGGGCTCTGCAATTCCTTCAGGTTTTAATAGAGGCTACACTTCAGCATGTTAAGTAAAGAAGATGCAAAATATATCACCATGAAAATTGAGTTTTCAAACAAAGAAGAGCCAGAGAGTACTAAGTAAAAGGCAATAAATTAATATCCACAGTCTCAGCCTGGAGAAGACACATAATATCCACCAAAAGGCATTCACTCTCTGGAAGAATAAGCTAGCAGYTGGGCAAAATAAGATAAATCTTTCTGTACAGATACTGACAGCATTTGCTGACCCCCATTCCCTGAATATCAGTGGCATCTTGTCTTTGGATTACATKATGTATAAAAACCACAAGATTTCTTACTCTCACAACAGAGAAGCTTTCTATGACTGATATAGACGTTTCAATCTTAGGAGTAATTTTTTTTTGTGCCAGTTCAGTAACTTCATTTCTGATTATAAAACACATTTGCAATCTCAAAAAAAATTACTGCAGTTGACACTTTTTCTGGYAGTGAGTTACTGTAGTCGATAGATATCTTTCTACTGATTTCACTGGGCTTTGGATTATTCCAGGAAAAGGTGTTCTGCTTTGCCATAAAGGTCTCATATTTATGGCATCAACCTAGTAGCTTTTGGTTATGGCAAGGCAATGGCAAAGCCACCKGGGGAGCCTCTGTCCTCCTGCACTGATTGGAAGCTGCTGCTGAAAACAGGTAGCTAGTGGTCATATTTTTATGGTGAACTGCAAGTTATTTGCTTATTTATTTCTTTTAAGCACTTTACTGTCATGTAAGGATCACAATCTCATCTTTCAGTAGTTATATATACTCACAATAAAGTATACTTTAATGAAATATGTAATGTATTCTTATTTATTACATTTATACATACYTTTAAGTATATCACAGATGGAGATTACTGTTTTATTTATTTTTTCTTTCACCAGAGTTCTAGAGTTCAAAATGCAAAATAAAAGAGTTCAAAACAATTACTGAAAGCTGATGCTGCATAGCAGCCACATACATGAGACTACAGGAAACAGTAGCATACCCAGTTGCTTTTGATACCCTCAAACCAAGGCACTAAGTTAGGTTCACCAAGCAGGTTTTACTGCTGGACATCTGAAGCAAAGCCCCATTCCACATCACTGACCTAGCATCTCCAAAAAAACCCTAAGCCACCACAAATGAACCATATACAAGTTGGATAAAAATGTCTGCCACTGATGATTTTCAAAGTTGCATTTCTAAACCACTTTCACAGAATGAAAGGAATCTTTCTTAAGATTTTGTTTAATGATTTGAGAGCCTGATAATCTAACTAGACGCAGTTAAATACTAGGTCACCCTCTTGGTGCCAGTCTCTGCATGAAGTATAGGTGGAGAAACGTGAATGAATAATAGGGCTTCCTGAAGATCTGTCTCTTCTTCCATCCTTTGAAAAGTTAATTTACATAAGAAAAAGCAGCAGAATATCCAAAAGCTGAAATATCAAAGTGAAAATACTGGCTCACATTTCATTTAGCTTCTGGTCTCCTCTGAGTTCATTTCACTGTCTGATTCTCRTCTCTCCTTGATGTAGTTACCTTTACCAGTTAGTGATCTGCAGTAACACATGAAGACTGATTGACATAGACGCTGCTTTTGTAGATGTGCTGTGACCTTKTACATGCTAAAAAAGATTTTGTTCTTACATTCTTTCTGCTTAGAACAATGAGTGAGGTTTTGGGCATAATCGAAAACAAAGCACTACAGAAAAAGATCATATTTCCATGTAGTTACTCTTTGTTTGAAGGCTTCTCTAAGTCAGGGCATGAACTGCCGGAGAAATCACAATCACAGAATCATAGAATGGTTTGGTTTGGAAGGGACCTTAAAGATCATCTAGTTCCAGCCTCCCTGGYGTGGGCAGGGACATCTTCCACTAGACCAAGTTGTTCAGAGCCCCCCCTTCAACCTGGCCTTGAACACTTCCAGAGATGGGRCTTCCACAACTTCTTCRAGCAGCCTCTTCTAATAYCTCTTCAACACCACAGTAAAGGATTCATTGTGCACTTGATCCCAACTCACCATCCAATTCTCATCCATACATGGTTGGCAGGCAAGCAAAATACCATGAAATTAGTACTGGTTACCTACCTACCAAACATTTCCAAAGGCCATCCCACCACATTCAACTGTGCCACTTGGATAGGGCTTCTCCATATGTGCCAATATACCCGAGAACAGAAGAAATGGAGGCCAGAAGGACAAGACTGCCAATTATAAAGCTATAATCGGATTGTTTTCTTCAGCCAAGAATTTAATTTTAGGTTGCATTCAGTAAAAAAAGGCAGGCCAGTTAGAAATGTAACTGGTTGACCTAGAAACCACATACCATAGTCAGTTATTTTTACATCTCTTTTCATGGATTTGTGTTCCTGGACAAAAATTAACTCATAGGTGTTCTTACAGTAGACATATTTAGACAAAGATCCCTGTGTATGAGATATTCAATGTTCTTGTATTTGCAGCCTGTCTTGCCTCAAAGTACCTAAAGAGGCATTTTCACTAGCTTAAAAAAAAAAAAAAAAGCTTTTCATTTTCAGTTCAGAAATCACAGGTTACAATGACTGAAGAGAGTTCTGTCGCAGTAATTCCAGCTGGCTCCTCCATCAGTACAATATAACATGACAGCTTTCACAATGCATCACCTTCCTTAAACACAAACGCTATCTTTCTGAAGTACTGCCAAGAAGTTTGGCACAGTTGCCAGCCTGGWTTACAAGGAGAAGACCACTACAGCACTGACTTGCTCAGAACAGAACACTTYTTTGGCAAATACACCTATTCTTTTGCAAAAAGCAAAGACWGTGGGTAAAGCACCACTCACAGCCRTGGGAGTCACCTACCAATAATACACACACCAGATAACTTTTAGTGGAAAAACTATGAGCATCAGCATTTGATGCTGTAACCTCACTACCACCAAATGCTACACAACAGTTCTTTCTAGAGCTACAAAAGCCAAAACACAGGATCTGTGCCTCCCCAGAGCTGACATCCAAAATGACATTAAGGTGTACAACAATAAAGAACAAACATGAAACAGACAATGGCAATGACAACTAGAAAGCTGAAAATATAAGTCAGTTGAATCAACAGTGGATAAATAGACTTTATTTTTAATTCTTTATTATTGCACTATTGTTTTTGGTGTTAATGATACTGACTCTTACTTTTGCTACYGTGATCGAGAAGACAGGTCAGTGCTTTCCTGAGAAAACAGGGACGTTTCAGATGGTGTTTGGAGCTGCATGGCTCATCCCACGCCATAAGCCTGAACAAATTCACTGTCAGAGCTCACAGCTTACGAAGCAAACTGGTTTAACAAGTTGAAGGTCACTAGAAGCAAGATTTCCCCAGCTGCTGCCTTCATATCAGACACTTTGGTTGATATGTCTCGCCTGTCAGCCTGACCTATAGACTGTAACAACAAAATACGGCCATAAACCACAAATACAGTGAAATTTAAGGTAAACAAATTATGAGAGTTTTCATACTGAGTAGTGTTAAGCTCTCTGTGAACTGGTAGACAAAAAAACATAGTTAAAATAATTTTTTAAGAAAGAACCCTCTCTTCCACAAGACAACAGAAAGGGTAAATAATTTTGCAGGTTTTTTCCCAAGAGAATGTCTCTTCAATGTCTACTATCAATGAAGAAAATYACTCTTCTAAAATTAAAGGAAGCAAACAAAAGCATCTTTTAGAGCTCTCCAAGTTCCCATCCCCATCTCTCAAACCTGACTATTCACCAAACCCTGAGAAAATATTTGTGTCTTTCATGGTACAGGCACATATTCCAAAAATAACATCTTTGTGTTGCCCACATCCCCAGTTCCCAAACTGTGCATTTCTTTTCTTGCAATGTTTCTAATCATGCTTCTTTTAACATATTTTTGTGTGTGTGTTTCTGTTACAGCCARTGATACAGCATTTTTTATTTTAAGCAGTTTTCCACCCTCTTGTGTGTTTCTACAAATGATAAAGGAACTTTTGGAGCCACACAGTGTGAAACTGTTAAAATTACTTATTTTGGGCATGCTGATGCATCAACAAATTTATGTACACCAGAACACTTTCTGGAAAATGCCTCTATAATCTTTGGGAGAAAAAAGACTATCCTTTTATCTAACTACTCTATCTAATACTCTTTGGTGTTTTAGATACATGTAGATTACTATAACCTTCCTTCTGAAAAAAAAAAAAGGTTCTCTTAATTCTGTTGAAAGATCCCTTTCCGTCTTCTTGATGGCTGCAGCTTTTTCCAGCCTGTTAGATCTTTTCAGAGCACCTAATTTCTGACAATTTCAGTTTGCTGCAGCACAGGAGACTGAGGTATATTAATCSAAATTAGAAGTAAATCCCTACCGTTCCCATGTGGGTTTCTTTTTTAGATGTTATCTTTGCTCCTCTACRATTAGAAACTTCCAGCAACAGTCACACTCAACAAGCACTGGTGTTCACTGAGTTTTACCAGTTTTCTGCCCATCAGGGAGCCCCATTTATAGCCCAAGTCCTTTATAAGTGAAACATAAAACAATCAAGGCTTTGTTTAATGACTCWCTTCAACAACATCAGCTGTAAAATAYAGATTCCTGCTTACCAAGTCTGCTTCAATAATTTTGTACATCATAAAAACCTTAAAAAAATTGTCCATCCTGACTCTTCCTATCCATCCCTCTCCAGAGAAACTTGGCATACTTATATCACAGACCTTTTTCCCAAGAGCTCATTTTCATGAAGCTGCATTATTTTTTACCAGCAATCTAGACAGATAACCAAAGTCCGCTTCATGCTGGGTGTTGCATATCTTYGTCCTTCAAGCTTGTATTTATCTCCCATTGTTCCTACCACAAACCCTAGAGCAAACAGTAGTCACAAGTCTGCAGTTGTCACAATCCTGTAATTTGTCAAAAGCAGTGAAAGCACAGCTCTGTACAAGTAGAAAAAAAATGAACTGGACTTCTTTCAGTGAACTGTTTGTCCTTCAACTTTCCAACAATCTGGGCACTGAATTGAAAGATGCCTTCAACAGCTTGAAGAACTGACACTATAGTAAAAAAAWCTGAGTCACCAGGCAAGGGAATCCACACTTCAACATGACTGTTAGAAGTAAGAAATGATCAAAAGTAAGAAGCTATAAACTTGTTCCAAAAAATGTGAATTCTCTTCTGCTCCCTGYCAGAGGTTATCGAAACCACTTTGAAAAGCTCCTGGACGTTGCCAAGTAAATTAGTAAATTGCAGCTGCCAACCAAAATCACTGAAAACCAAAAGCAGAAAGGGACGTCTTCCAGAAATTATTTAATAMCATGGAATTATATCTACAATCACCTCCTTTCTCTGGGATGCACAGCAAGTTGAGCCCTCCTTTGTGTCTGCTTTCTGGAACAGGAGCTCACTGGAGCGGAAATTCCCTTTATATTTGTGTCTTGTGCAGCAYAGATAATGTCACCAGTATTCTGCAAATACAGCACTGCAGCAGAACATCAGCACCAAGCAGCTGATTGTCAAAGCGACTTTATAAACTTAAAACTTTCTTTCTACAACATGGGACTTTTTTCAGTGCCTTCAACTGATAAAGATTAAACCAGTACTCCTCTTCCTCTTCTTGTTTAAGGAAGTAATAGATCTGGTATAAACAAGCTTTTTTCTTGGCCGTCTCCCCAGTGTTTAGGAATTTTAGGACAGCTCAAGACTGGCTTATTTGTTGTTCCACTCTTTTATGGTATTACCTGCAGCTATTCAAAACCAATCCAATTASGAGAAAAAGAAGAGCAACTTGACTGCCCTTCTCTACACCTCATACCTGCTAGAAAACCATCAKGATTTATTGGCACACCAAAACAATGTATGACCCCATACTGCATTCATAAGATCAAYCTTTTAGGTTCTCTAAGGAGAAAAAAAGACCACGTGGTATGAAAAACACCAGGAAGGAAGAAGTTTTAATATTTATGTCTAGAACACCCTTTACACCATGTTAGTAATTTAATGGAGGTGAGAATAGTGAAGGGGGACAATTCCTTTGGAAAACAAAATGCCAAAGACCTTGTGTAAAGTACAAATTTACCAGTTTCATAAGAGGGCTGGACAACTTTTTGCATGCTACATTGTTTTAAATGAAATGAACTCTCCTGGGTGTCATAATCTGTTAGTTAATACTGGAARTGGCCTGAAGGCCTCGTAACAAATGCGACCTTCAAAAATGGCATCTCAGTCTAAATGCACATCAAACCAACCAAAATAGTCATAATTCAGTAATCCCTTAAAGATGAGCTTTGACGCAGAACAAGTTACCACTTTGAGCCTTGGGAYGAAACGTATTTTTAAACTTGGATTTCTCAGCTCCCTCCCTTTTTGAAATGCTTATTGACCACCATTTAAAGCATTTAATAAGCCCTGGTTTAGGAAACTGACAGTGAACTACAGATGCTCTTGTACCAGAAACCAGATCATAGATGCAAAACAAAAATCTTTTTTGCTATTTCTGCACCATCACTCTGGTCAACAAAGTCCCAGAGAGACCTTATCACCATTCCATATCAAGGAGTCCGATATATAACTATAGCATACTTGCTGGACAGACAACAGACAAACTGTAAAAAATTATAGGAACGTAACAGAAGGAGTTTTCTGTAGCAGTAAAGCAGCCTGATCTACAGGGGGAAAAAAAAAAAACCCCAAAAAAACCAAACCACAAAACTGTGAAAAGGCATAACAAGAAAGGAATAGGAATAGAAGGAGAAGGCTATTATTTGCAGCACTTTACATAAGAAATTGCTTCTTGTTATCCTGATATATGCATACATGAAAAAGTACATCAAATGTCTAAAATGCAGAAATGCACTAATAGAGGGTCTTCCTTCCTGGTTGATTTTTTTTCTTTGTCAGTCAAGTGTTCATTAATAATTTCAGTTTAAAGTATTAAAAATTAAGTGGCAATATATTTTCCATTTCTCAGACTATTGCCCATCTTGAAACCTTTGATGGGTCTTGGTGGATGCTTTGAAGACTTAATTGGTCTGACTTTACTACAGAGCTGTATTCCTGTAGCTGAGCCTGCTTGWGCAAGTTTCTTCTCCCTGGCATCCTTCCAAGATTCTCTTAAATCCATTACAAAAGTAGGTAGATGTCCTTTCTTAATGACATTTTTACTTGCCYAGAGAAATTGAAAGCTTGTCAACCTTTCTCCTAGTCCCAGACTAAGATATTCTGTCATGTCCTCAATGATTCCATMTTTATTGTAATGAATTTACAGGAGTTGCTGGTTCTTTCTCTTTAATTGAATTCCAGACACAAGCCTTCATACTCGAATGACAGGGAGTCATAATACTGCTATGGAAATGGTTTTTCACTATTATTAAAATGCAAGGATGTTTTCAATGCATCAAAAAGTAAATTCTTCTTTGTTAACAGGAATAGAAACAGAAATTGTCTGCCTTTCAGGTTATTAAAGGATTTGAAGCAAGGATACTAATTATTTTTAGAAGATCCTTTCAAAATGGTCCTTTTAATGTTTCAGTGRTTTTCTTAAGATGATAAATTATAACCTGAAAAAAATTAAATTCTTCATACAAGGACATTTCATTCTAAATGAAACCATCCTAAACAAAAGCAAAACTCTGTTTGTATTCCTGTGCCACTTTACCATTGTTATTCCTTTCCTATTTCTCAATTTTTTTACCATTTTTGTCCCAAAGTAACCTTCACTCTCCTAAAATGGGGAATCTTACTGAACAGTAGTCATCATTTTAAGGACTGACAGAAGATAAGTTTATACATCTCACATTTGAGCAAAGGGAAATTTGGGGTGTTCAGGCATAAACTTTGGCAAAGGCAAAATAAGCAACTACTCACATTAGCAYGGCTCTGGGCACAGAACATTCCCCTTGACTACTCTGCCTAATGTGTTTGTGCCCAAGYGCTACAGAGACAGATTTGTTACTCCAAAGTTTAACTTACCAAAGTTAAACTTGGAGTTTAACAAACTCCAAAGCTGTAACTCCCAAGTTAGCATATATGGAGTGAAGACTACCATGGAAGCAAGTTCTATAGTGCCTGCTCTCTATGCTCCCCTTCCTCAGCACTCCATCAGCTGCAAGCACAGCAATCCTGGCTTTCCAGAAATCTTGATTCATACCACATAATTCTGGGGACAAAAATTATGTTGATAACAAACCTACGACTACCTTTGACTAAATATTTCAATTGACTCAACTTTGAGATATTCTTTAGATTTCCTTCCAAACATATCAGCCACAGGAACATGCCTTACATCCTCTCCTGTTAAGTCCTATGGAAGCAAACCAGACTTTCAGGATGAAGTGGGTCTCCACTGAAGTCAGTACCTGTAGATTTCTAATAAAGTTTGAATGCTGTTTTGGTGGTATCTTTTCTGAAGCTCAGATTCTGGACTCACTAAAATAAAACATGTTAATGATTTATGGCAACCGCCTTGCAGAATATATAACAAAATGTTTGGAATAAAATGGTTTCAACCTCTGATCTTATACTGCAAAATTTTCTSGTTTTCAAAATGAATACTTACTAGATATTAACAGATCATTTTAARCACTAAAAACAATGAGACCGTGAGAATATATTTGATAAGTTTTCTGAAAGACTGGAATACTTAAGCAGTTTCAAACAACTTGGTGATTCTGGCACCGGTTACATTTACCTTCTACTTACAAAAAGACCAATTCCAGCCATTTCTGTTTCTACAGTCAAAATTCATGCTGCTACTACTACTACTACTACAAGAAATAGTACCCTCCTCTCTCTTGTTTCCTAATAAGAAACTATCAAAGCCACCTGTTGCATGTCACTAAAGGTGATAACAGCCCTAATAGAAAACATATTCCCCATTCCAATGATGCTGATTCCAAAAAATTAATACATGTCTAACTTCAAAGATAACAGTCATTACATTCATTTCCATGGCATTTCTTACATGCTTAGGAACTTGGTAGTGTGCACTGATCAAGGAGAGCAGTACACTAAAAATAGAGCAGTAGTGCATTTCTGATCTGAAATTGCTCACTTTGTGCCGAGATTTAAATTTATAATTAGGTAGTTAAAATATCATGGCAATAAGCACACGGTGGGAGAGGAGATTCAGCACCTGAAGTGCCACCTGAATGTGACAGACTGCAGTGTGATTTCAGAATGAGGTCCTGCTGTTTTCTACATGAAACTACAATGTGTGTTAGAATTACAGGCACATACCCTAGCTAGGAGACCCCAGCCTGTGTTCTTTGTGTGGCACCTTGCCAATCATTATTTGGAAAGCTATGGTTTMCTTGCAGTAATGCTACCTCTATGATCGCTTTGTTTGACTAATTGCTCTCCCTTTTGGGAGTGATTTCTTAACATCCAGTGAAAACTTTCTTCCTCCTTTAGCTTCGGGCCAAACATCTTGCCCTAGAATCAACACAAGCCTTTGCAAAAGCAAACAGGGAACAAAAATCCCAGGCTGGTCTTGTTTCATTATTTTTCAGTTTGTTTTCTATACAACAGATAGCAGTAATTTGTTGGTACAACATAGAAAGCCTCATTTGGAAGGGCCGTAGGCAACCACAGTTCTGACTGTCTTTAAAATATGAGCTGTTCCAAGGGAGGGGGGAAAAAAGYATATGAATAATATTCATATCCAACAGCATGTTGCATATCTGACTGTTATCCAGGATAAAATTGACCTATCTATATGAAAACATTTAACCAGCCAACTACCAAAAAAGTTTTTATTTAGTTTTTCCTCCTTGCTGCTGTTGACAACAGCAAAATGCCTGTTCTCAGTTCTAAATATAAAGCCATCAGTCCTGATATTTTGGAATTCTAAACAAGTCACTTTTAAGTTTTTACAGACTACAGAAAACCAATCCTGAATCAAAGCAATTTATGATAAAAGTAGATACAAATCTCTTTACTTGGCTAGTATAGGATACCTTTGTATTRTCAGGACAGAATAATGTAAACAGAGCATAGCCTTAATCTGGATAAAGAAATATGAAACCATTGCAAAACAGGAAAACCGCTAAATAAAAGTATAGCTTACAGATGACAGAATTTGGGTATATTAACTACAGCAAATTTATCCAAATTTATCTTGGTAGGCATTGCCACAAATTCCACTGTATTAAAAAAACAACAAACAAAAAGCATTGATAATGCAATAAATCAAAATTATTAAAATTAATCAAGATCCTATGATGTTTTCCATTCCATCTTCCTACAGATGTTATGCTGCAAAATAYTATTTCCTAAACATTAGCTAACATCTGCATCAAGAACTGAGAGTAAGAAATTGGAAGAATTAGGAGAGTTAGAAATTATTTCTCACCATAGGAGCATACTAAAAGATAGATGTCAGATGAGGTAGATCTGTCATGTATAATAGGAGTGATGCAACGTGCTAAGGAAATGCAAATGGAGCTTTAAAAAGCAATCACACCTTCAATCAYTTCTTATGTGTGAAATACAGTCTATGACAAAGACCTTCCACAAACAGATGCATTTTGAAAAGATGACATACTAAAGGAAATAAAGTGCAGTAGGACAAACAGCTTAAAATTTAATTCACCCAACCTTAGTATCTTCCTTAACAGAACTCAACATGTTCAGAGATTAAATGATCCAGATGAGGCTGCTTTTACCTGCACGTGCAATGTAAAAATTCTAATTATCTGGGACTACTCAGATCATTGGTTTAAGTTATTATTTTACACACATTTCTCAAAAAGGGCATTCTACCCACAGTAAATGAGGCTAGAAATAMCAAACATCAGTCATAATATCCACATAGATATTTGGAACAGTSAAATAAAGCAGTCATTATAAAATCYAGTAAGTCATACCCTACTACAGAAAACACAGAGAAAATGGCACAAAAGAGCTCTCTGCTCACTGAGCTTGCTGACATTGGTGCCACCTCTGCTGATCAACTCACCTCTTCCAGGGCTGAGAGGTTTCACAAAACCTTAATTTCCAGGCAACAAAACAACTTGTGTTGCTATCAAAGCAATTCTGATGGKTAAAAAACTGCACAGGCCTTTACAATTCACAGGGGGCAGTTAATTTCAGTAATTGCCTCCAGCTGATGTGCTGTGTCAAGCTCTATGTGAACTGTCTGCAAGAGCAGAAATCTAGAACTAATAAAAAAAACACAAATCCAGTAACTTCCCATAGGAGTCTGGGCACAATCAGCTCCAAAGTATTCTTTCATTGGGAACTCAGAACTAAGTAAYACTCTAAATCAGTGGAAGCCTTCAGAATCTTACTTTAATTTTTACATTTCTGTTTGAAAAATACAGGTAGCTTTATATGTCTCTCATTAAGTTGCTGTGAGGATTCCTAAATGCCTGCATGCAAATAGTGTTTTTTTAAGAAAACAGGAACAAAAATTATTTGATTTTTTAAAAAGTGCTTTAACCMCTGTGTATTAAAGTAGAAAATAYAGATATTCTTTCWTCTTCTTTCCCCTWTTTAGCTCATCTGAAATGTAAACARACTACCCAGTGGTCTGAAGCTGATGAAAAACAAAAATTATTTRTTTTTCATCAGCTTCAGAAAGATTGAGAGCTAATTTTTACTTCTTTATGTCCAAGAACAGCTCCATAAACTCTTAGCTTTTATCACACTTGATAAGACCAGATAGGCARTGGTGTAAAAGAAAGCACAACCTGGACTATATGTCTTTTTTTCCCTTCAATATCACAATTGTGAAGTACCAATGTTATTAAGAAAGTTTTACAGATAACAAACAGAAAAGTATCTAACACCAATACAAAATATCACAGCATATTTTGTGCCTACTTATTTCTAAGTAGTCCACCAAGCTGCCGTCCAATTCATGTCCTGAATCTTACAAACTGAAAACAGAGGAAAACCATCTAAAGTATGAAACACCTTGGGCAACTGAACAAACACATTTTATTACTCTCCAAAGCCTTCTACACACRCCCAAATCCCATCAAATTGTTCAAAGGACCTTTGTATTTGACAGCAAAACCAGAGTCCTCTTCATATTAATTTTCTTTATATTTCCTGAATCAAGCACTTCTAAAGCCCACATTATACTGCATTATCTAGCACATATTCCAGTGCATACTACATAAATTTTTCTAGTCAGACTCATTGAACATACGTGGTTCTTGCAACATGGAAGCCTTTTAACTTGGCAGCCAAAGCAACATTTCTTGCCTCTTCTCCTGACTCTCACAGCGAACAGCAATACTGCTCATCTTTACCCAAAAATGACCAGCAGTCTCATTTCTCACAGATGTGTTCCACAAGAAATTGAGTCACTGATCTCTCAGCAGAATGTAGTTTTGCTTTGTTACAAAGAGTGAACCCAAGGAGTTCTGTATGCAATCCAGTCATGTCCCTGCTATTACAGCTTTTAAACCGATGTTAGGCATAATTTTAATTGAASGTGTAACACCTGCTCGATTTTGGGGGCCTTTTAGAGTGGGGAGTGGAAGGGGAAATAATCACAGTTAATGTTCCGCTCTCCAATCCCAAACAGCAGGTGTTCAGATGAAAGCTCTGAGATATCAATTGAAATTAACTCCAAACATTTTCTATTGCAGACAGCGCAACAGTTGCTGATCATTTTAATAGTATTGGCAAATCTTCCCCTGTCAATAACCACTTATCCTCAACATAAGTGGGTTTATTTGCTTCAGCTTAGATCCTGAACTCTCTAAACTGTTGATTAAAGTGATGGTTCTCATCTATGACACGGGACTGAGCAGTCTATGATTGAGTTTCAGATCAGCAGGCCATTTGACACACCAAAAATATTTCAAGCAGAAGTGGAAGGTTGGTTCTGTTTCACATCCCAGATGTTTTCCACATACAATGACATCACAGACTGAAACAGCACTGAAGTCGCTTCCACCCAAAAACCAGGAGTATTCCTTCAGGACATGTGGAGAGCCTCAGTTTCTTTTATTGTATCAGTTCAGCAAACAAATACAAAGTTCCTTTGGCTGAACAAAATATTGTCCTATGCTTGCTAATACAGGTTTCTGAGACGCAAATCTATCATCAAACCACACTGGAACACAAGCCCAGCATGCTCTGAACTCTAACTCTAAGAAATCCAATCCTTTCATGCATTACCCTTTGCAAAAAGTTATTTGGTTCAGCTCCATTCACAGACTCAAAAGGAATTTGTCTCTAACAGGTCAGATATATCTTCCCCYTTTCTACACCCAGGAATTTTAGAACTCAATGATCAAACCATTAACACATGGCTGAATACCCCACACAAACCTAAGAGTTTGAATCGCTTGTAAGCTGTATTTTGTACCTCCAAGTACAGGTGATGCTTTGGAAGTTATAGAACGCTTCCATSCCCTTGGCAGAGATGCACAAGTAGAGGTGTAACCTGCTGTTTCCTCTCTTTAATGACCCAAACCAGCGCCTCTCTGCAGACTCTTTTACAGGACACAGTCACCATCGTACCAATGCCATTAGCAACAGCAGCAASACAGGCAGTAAACAGCAATATCTGCTGAAAACCAACAGAGCTTGCATTATTTATCACCCTAGCACTCYATCTATCAACTGTCTCTACTCAGAATCATCACCAGCCATGTCACAAAAAAGGACATAAAGTCTTGCTAAAAGTTTACAGAAGACACTGGAATGAAGGTCTTTCTCATAGCAAAAAAGGACCTAATTTATGTCCAGAAGCTAAATATAAAATTCTTCAGCTCTTTAGTCTTGTTTACCTTTTAAAATAATTTAAGGCTACTCTTATTTCATTTTTATTTGGTCTCAAGACACTGAATTCAGAAATAAATACACCACACATAAAACCAAGTTTTTCCCATTACTTCCATGTTTGGTTTAATTGACTTCTGTCTCCRGAGCCAAGAAATAAACAAACACACATGACAGCAGGTGTAAATACATAAAACCCAGGTGAATGCCTAAATACTTCATCTCCTGCTCATTATTAAACCTTGCAGAGGCAAACAGTGTTTAGATGCTCTGTACTGAGCATAATAATCAGCACCAGGCCAAGAGGTCGGGTCTCACTCAGCGGCATTTCACAACATTTGAACATTACACCCGTGACAAGAATGGAAATGAGCTCTGTGCAACAAACACACACTTTCAGAGGGACRGGCAAAACACATTTCTGTCACCTGTGCTGTCAGTCACTGCCTCAAAGCAGCGGTCTCCTGACAGATACCAAAAAGGGAGTGAATAAGTGCAAAGGAAAAAGAGACACAAAGCAGGATTTCAGACTGCCCGGTTTTAACATGTTTACCTTTACAAAAGCTAAAGATAAAATCGCTGCTGTGGACTGTTCTCATAATGATATGTTTCTCCAACAGCAAGTGGTGACTGCCTTGGGARTTACAGCAGAAGCCAGCAGCAGCTCACTTGTACCCTAATCAACAGGAGTTTAATTCTTGTGAGGTACAAGGAGAAAAGCCATAGAATTTACCAGCGCTACTGCTCACACAAAGCAAACACAGACTCTCTTCAATTGCTGGCAACAGCTGCCATTGCTCTGGAGGGACTGYAAACCACCAGAGTGAGGAATTAGTGCGTGGAACACAAACAGAGGCCAGCTGAAGATACCACAGGAAGACAGAGGAGACAAAGGGGATTATCCATYTGAAATGCTTGGAGAAAAAGGCCTTGTGGGRRGGCACAYAGTTCAGGCAGAGGATGTTATCCTYCTTCACCAATTTCAGTCCTYCTTAATTCCATTCCTAATCCTGCTTGCTAGCTTCMCAATTCAATGCATTCCTTCTTTCAGGTATATTTTTTTCCTCTGTACCTAATTMTTTTCCTTGTCCTTGTTTAGATTTTTTTTTACTACACCTTTTACAATTTCCTT
This sequence comes from Malurus melanocephalus, assembly GCF_030028575.1. NCBI lineage: Eukaryota > Metazoa > Chordata > Aves > Passeriformes > Maluridae > Malurus > Malurus melanocephalus. The sequence goes on along the minus strand of NW_026623645.1, from coordinate 316,778 downwards.
TCTTTTGTTTTTCTACCCATACTGCTACCCCTTTTCCAGTCAGTCTGATTTCCTGGTGATGTGCCCCATAGCTAAATTACCTTAAAAATAGGGATTTGGAACTTTAAATTATATGATAACTCTACCTGAAATTCATAATATTGCTGAGTATGTCTGTAAACTCCATACACAACTTGAGGCACAGCTTCAGCAGGCAAATAAAAGGGAAAGCACACACAAAAAAAAAGTAACTTTTCATACACTGGTAAAACCAACAAATAGTTCAAGTTATCCCAAAGTCAATCAGTGCATCTAAACCTGAAATACCTCCACATAACTATTTTCAGAAACCCCAAGACCAGGCTGTTTGTGTTTGTTTAGTTATGACACTGATTAATGTATTATTAGTGACCYTGATTCTCCAAGTTTAATAATGAAAAATAGCATCTTAAAATCTAATCCAGTGGAACAGTCAGCTGCCAGAAAACATGGACAAGCTCTCTCAGTGCAGAAGCCCAAGGTGCTCCTTGGGAACCTGTGGCATTACACAGCTGTTCTTTCTCTGATTTGTGAGGAAATTTATAAGAATACAACCCCCTGAATTCAGAACAACCAAATTAACAGCTTTTTATCCTGCCAGGATAAACTTCATTAAACTTTCTTCACACACAGCAGATTAAGCACAATTGATCACATACAGAATCAGATGGAGATGCAAAATTAGCTGGTTTAGAGATGCAGGAACAGTTAAAAACAGCTGAGATTTTTCATTCTATTTTCTTAATAGGGAGCAACAGTGAATAAATTTAGTTTTACTTGTCAGATAAAAGGGAAAAAAAGGCAGATGCAAAATCAATTAAGACCTACGAACATTCTACAGTCATTTCAAAAGTTACCATACACCAAACAACCTGATAATARCTCCATTTTGATCAGGAACACACAGGACTTTAAAACCCATGRCATGTGACAGCTGTCAGCCTTCCAAATCCTACAGCAACTGATCTATTCCTCAGCTGACTCCCATTAGAGAGTCCAATTCTGCAACTCCAAACTGCCACAAAAGAAAGGCAAAATGTGTCTGAATGCCTTAGTGACTATATTCTCCACCTTTGCCTAAGATAGATCTATGAGAYAGGGAACAGAACAGTGCAGACTTCAGCTTCCCACCAGACTCCTAACGCTGCAGGAACAAGTGTGGTCCGCCTCTGCCATTCTCTTTTCAGTCCTCAAGTTTCCAGTTYAGGATGAAGGAAGAACAGGCCAAAGGGAGTTACAAGACAAACGGGGTCACATGAAGGAGGTGAAACAGAACACAGTGCTGATGGAACAAGGCCACTGTAATTTGCACCTTACAAACCAAAAAAAGGGATACTGGGAGGACTGACACTCAGGAAAGGCATTTTCAATAGGAAACATTCTAGATACTAGCAAAGAGATTTTCCTCTTTCAATACAGACACAGTCAAAATATGTCCCTGCAGCTTATGCCAAAAGAACAAAAGGGAAAGAAAAAGTATCAATTATTCTCTGCCTGTTTGATCTCCTCTTTAGAAATCTTTGATTTGAAATTTAGAACAGCACACACTAGTGATAAAGTAGATTTAAAAGCAAAATATTTCCTATTGTTAGAAGTTGCCTAACAGGAAATAGCCCTGAAGAACRGTACAGCAGAAAGATACTGTTGACTGCTCATGGAAACAAACCCCAATTTTCTTTTTTAACGTGCCATGAGAGGTGAGCTCCTACACAGGTCCCTCTTGACCTGCCTCAGATCATCTTAAGATTTCCCATCAAGAATGGTATCAAAGGAGTAGCCCTCGCATGGACCCAGTGTCCATCATCCTGTAATCCTTGGGCTCACTCTGATATTACCTGCCACATGTAGGAACAATAACCTCCAAATATCTGCTGAACAACTTCAGCCCATTCCTTAAAACAGCAATTTTCCTGGATGTATTTAAAGAAAAAGAAGAAAGACCATAAAGCCACRGGAAATGCCATCACTTCCACATTTTTTTCTTTTCTTTCAAGCAGAAGCAAGGAAGACTGGTCASATTTTCATCCAGGCTGGATGATTTTTCCAGAGCTCTCAAAATACAATTTTGAGATACAAAAACAAAATACAAAATACACAGGCTTGGGGAAAGGCCTATGGAGAGTTACAGAAGTGCAGATGTAAAAGGGTGATGCTCAGCATTGTCAGTATTAACAAATTATTGCTAATTTGTGCTCTAATAAGTCATTACACAGGCAATGGTGAGTTTATTATTTTTTAGCAGGTATGATTATCTGGCTACACATCAGTTAGGTAGATGCTGTCTGAGCTAAAGTCAGGGAGAAAAGTCAGTCAGTCTGAACAAAACCAGGGAGGAGGGACTGATGYGCTGTTCAATTTAGCAACTGTTGCCATGGAAATATCTTTTTTCCTGACTGCTGATGATTGTCTCATGTTTGAAATGTGATTTATGCACATTCTATGTGAAAGCAGAGAAGCATATTTWTAAATGAGCAAACCGTGGTTATTCCAAGATTAAAATGCAGTGTCCTCCATGTACTTTTCAGAAACACATAATTTGCCAAAACAGGTTATTAATCATGAAAATATATTGGTCTTCTGCAGTAAATAACCCARTTGCCAGAGTAAAGCAGAAGCCCTTTCCAGATCCGAAATTAACAGGAACAGGAAACGTAATGCAATTCCCATTTCTTATTCTTATCTTCTCACAGGAAGGGACAGGGAGAGAGCCAGGGAGACTATCTGGTGCAGCAGCTGCTATTGTTATGAATTTAAAATGCACAGTCTGGATGAAGACACATTCAGCTTCCTGCTGCAGCATTTTTGTCACTTTTCTTCATATTGGCCTTTGTGTCTAAAACTAGTTTTTGGAATCAACATTTCTCCACAAGCTTGAACAYATTTTTTTAATCTGCTTTGTCCTGRTATTTGCCTGCCAATCATCTCTCATTCTACACACTTTTTTCTATTTCAGCTACATTAAACAGAGAATCCATGAGGATGATTCACTTATTTGTGTGTGTGTAAAGCAAGCTGAGAAATGCCAAAAAATAACTCCATTACTTCTGACAATCTCTTGCACTGTCCAGAAGTGGGGGTTTCTTTGCAACAAAAGACTGAATAAAACTAGCAAGGAGGATCAAAATGGATCACGGTGACCAAAGTAGCTTCAAATGTAGGGAAAAAATGTTTCAAGCTGCAGATGGACAGAACAAAACACCAGGTCCTTTGAGGAAGTCCCAGCAGTACCAGCAATAGCTAAGTAGACAAAAATTAGAGGCATTGAAAGTGTCTGCTTTAAGGTGCAAAAAGCAACGTATAATTGCAYAGCCTCAGAGAATTCAGACATCTCCTATTAATCAGCTTGCACAAAATTATTTTCAAGGTAAAGAAAGGAACAACTGGACCAGTGAAAGTAAACATAGAACAACAGATCACACAAACTGGAAGGASTCTTCCTTGAAATTGCACAAAGCCACACAAAATACAATCAATACTTGAAGTACCAGCAAAAATGCAGAAAATTAATGCCTTTTCTCCCATGCAAACAGCCAAAATTTAGTCATTCAAGAACTGCAAATGGTTTGCTACAGTCAGATGAGATCTTGTGTGTAAGACCACACAGATGAAGAGTGAAAAACCTTTGCATAAAAACACCCAGACCACAGACATGTTGCACTAAGGTAGTGCAAGTTATTAGTCAGGCTCCTTGTGTGTATCAAGTCTTGTCTCTGAGCCATACTGGGGAAAGAATCCTGCTAGTTCAGTGGAAGACTGGAGTTCAACTGTACTTTGTTCCATGTGAAAGAAATATATCCACACATTTCAACTTTAGTACTGCAGCTTAAGTTCATCTACTATCCTGCATTTGAAAAAGGTACTTAAAAAATCACCTGAATTTTCGTTTTGTAGCACATGGAGATCAGAGAACGGTCGGTTGTGAAATCCTCCATTTCAGGAACAGGGCCACCCTTCAATTCTCCACTTCTATTTTAATATCAACTAGATAAATGYATAAAGTTACAGCTAGCATGCATTCTAATTTTATTATAAACAGAGACACAACACCAAAAGAGAGCTGATTACAAAATACCTAGAAATTTGATGAAGCACAAGAGTTCTTGAAAAAGCCAAATTAATACAGCAATTGYTGAGTGACAATCATCACATGTGGCTGCAGAAACAGAAATGTGGCTGTCTTTGCAATGACAGAGCTGGTAAATGGAGGGACTCACAGCTGAAGCAAGCAAGCCCACTCTGCATAAGCCTGGCCAAATTTAAGAGAGATAGAGCAGGAATAGGATCCACCTCTACTTCAGACGTCTTAGCAAGGCTATAGAAAGACAGCATTCCTCAGTTCCTGTACCAGACATTCAGTACAGCCACACTGCTAAAAACACACTTAGTCATCCATACAGCTACTGGATAATCAACCGTCTGAAGCACATACTTTGAAGGAGAGGGGGAGAAGAAGGAAAAGAAAAAAAAAAAAAGCTTTTGCATTCTACTTATTTCTGGGAATTAAATAAGCTGACAAAGTATTTTTGCTAATGAACACAAAAAAAAAAATCCTGAACGTGTTGCCAGCATGTAATAGCTAATGACAGGATAAGAGCACCAGTTCAAAGACAGCAACCAGAGACAGCAAATGCCCAAGCAGAAAATTTTTAAGGTCAGTCCAGGTAAAATTCAGTTTGCAATGAAAGAAGACAAATGCATAAGACACCTACTCCTATCTGACAGAACCCAGCCAGTGAATTCAAAGTCCCTTCTAAACCTGAAATCATAAAGATTATTTCAGAAGATCCAGTTGCAGAATATGCCAGATGAAACCTATTTTCAATGCAGCAATGTCTACACGAGAGCAGATTAGCAGCCAGGAACAGCAGGACAAGTAGTCCTGGGAGTATTTGAGCCACATCACCTGCTTTGGTCAAGACTGTGCCCACACATGATGACCAGTGGTGCCCAGCACTGCAGCCACTGCAAACAGCCATCAGCAGATTATGGGGGCAGCATGAATGGGAAGCACCTTACACTGCCCTACRTGCCAAATCTACAGCACACACTTAYTTATACATAAAGAACCGCAGCCACAACCACTGACATTTGCACCAGCGATTAGAACTGCCACCACCATCTTTAGAGATGCACTTTCTACAAGACATGTCAGTAAACAAATTAACAAGTGGGAATGGGTTATGCATCCTCGCTTGACAGAGTGACACGTGTGACAGCTTCACTCAGGCTCTGCATGAAGAAACAGACTTAGAGAGTAATAAAGATTGAGCTTTGACCAGTTAAGTGTTAATAATATCTGACAYACATGGATGAGGATTAATCAGGGAGTTGTCAGGACCGTTATAATAATAGCTGCTTGAAATGCTGTTCAGTGGGAGGGATGCTAAAAATGAGAATACATTCCCTTAATATATTGCAGAGCTTGCTTTAAAATTAATCATGAATAATCATTAGAAGGCTTCTGGTTGGAGGGAGGGAGTATTTCACATGACCCAGATCCTGGCTGTACATCTCCAYAGATGGGATTATAGCTGTCTGGTATCTAATAATGAGAGCTCTGTTTCAGCCTCATGYCTTTTATTTCACTTTTGCTCTAACTGCAGTGGCAGTGAGAAAGTTCATCAGCTTTAGCCAACAAACTTGCTGATATTGCTAGGGGTGAATAAAACTATGATGCACAAACATGCATATGGGAGGTTGTCAAAGATGTACTCTGGAGAGAAAACTGATTTCCGCCTGTGGAAACTTTTTTCTGCTGTGTTGCAATTCTCTTTTCTGCATTAAAACATAATGCAGTAATGTTCTTAGTGCTGTGCTTAATTTTAAGTACAAGGATAGTCTGATTAAGGCACTGTTCAACTGCTTAAAGTTGGATTTGTCAGGATGATTCAGTTACTTAAAATTAAATTATGCATACAATTATCCTGGTAAAGAGCTCTCTCCTTTTTCAGTCCTGTGGGCAGTGCCTGGATCCAGAAAAACTGTTGATAGTAAAAATAAACATCCAAAAATGACAGAATGCATCTGAATACTTTTTTTCATAGCAAAAATTCAACAGTCAGTGAATGCTGTTACATTTCAAATCAAGGTTAAATAAAACTAACCGCAGGCTAATAAKGCAGAGGAGTATCCCAAATTTTTATTTTCTTCCATTTTGACTCAGGTACCCTGATTACATTGCTCATCTTGCTTTCCTTACCTTTGAGGTTATCCTACAAGACCGCTCAGAGACAGACTAGAGTTACTCCTAGTCTACTGCTAACACCAACAATGCAGCAAAAGGATTATATTCTTTTCTTTTAGAAAAAAATCTTCCTTATCACAGTTGTTCACTCCTAAGAATGAACTGAGAGACAGCCTTATTTCATTTTCTCCTCCTTCTGTTGYAGTCAGGTACCGACTGATTCACTGSCCCTTTAATCTGTGGGTAAGTATCAATATTCATGAATGCAACTCCTATTTAATAATTAATTTAAGGACAAATACTGCTTAGATATGGTAAGTACTTGAACTTCTAATATGAACCAAGGTTAAATACTTGTCAGAAATACCTTCTGTTCTCACATCTAAATTACCTCTCAGGAAAAAGAAAGAAAAAGATTTTTYAGTCAAGTCAAAATGTTTTGCCTTTAAATTTATAGTATTGAATTTACAACAGGCAGATTTCTATATGCTATACAACAATGTACATGCTGCTATATGGCCTATTCAACCACAGGGATGTAAGCTGTTGATCAAATAAAATGGCATTAATTTCTGAATATGCGAGCTTTACATGTGCTACATAGGTCAAGTGCTGATATCTCTGAAAAATATCAGCAGGCAACACCAGAGTGTAATTTAAGTTAGAAGCCAATAGCAGCCTTTGGCCACACTGAAATTCTCCATCTCCTCAAGAGGTGGGTTTTTAATTTCTAGGTGGCTTCATCACTATTTATGATGGTTTGCTTCTTATTTTTTTCTTTGTTTTTTTTTTTCTTCTGAAGGAAGTTTTTCTATTTCTAGCCTGCTGTGGTATGCTTTCCATGGAGGATCTGTAATTATTTAGTCTGCATTTCCTGCTGTGGTGCAGGTGAGGATATATTTCTGGAAGTGACAGCAAAGTCAGCTTTTATTCAGTTCAATTTTATTCTATTAGGATTTTCATTCATTAAATGMATCTTGACGATGTCCCACCTATCTRTTTCCCAAAAGAAAGAGAAGTTTKCCCTACTTGAACATCCAACTGACCTTAGAGTGCTTTCTTCTTCTGTTTACATGCATTATTGAGAGGTTACATACCTTAGCTTGGAAGAAACTGGAGAAACTTCAAGAAGCTGAGGAAACACACGAGGTCCCTCAAATGCAGCTTGGCCTGGGCATTTTGTCAAGGGATGGGTCAAAGTCCTATAACCCAGCCAAGATTCGGGGTCTTCCTGTTCGAACAAGTGAGCTGTGAAATAACAGACTGACCACAATGCTTTGCTCAGAAGAAGCTCATGGATTATTTTGTGGTCACCCACACCAGGGCATGTTCCTTGGCTCCCCATCTCCACAGCAGCAGAGAGCACAGAGATGTCCACCCCTGTCACCCCCCTCCACACCACAGACCTGTCTTTTCCACCAAAATCTCAGACCCACATTTTCTGCTACAATGCATGTTATTAACACAGTTTTTCATCTACATTAAGTATTGTTAAGCTCATTTTTTTTAATCCTCAATACTCAAGGATCCACCCTGGTATCTGCACTTCAACACTGAGGTTCACAGAGCTAGAAGAGTATCCAGCAGGTGCTTCACAYTAAATCACTTACCCTCAATTCTGTTTACCCAACTATAAAATAGGGGCAAYAATACTTATTTCTCAAAGATGATATGAGGCTTATTAATGCTTGTTTAAGTGCTTTGTTATGCTTGAATGGAAAAGGAAATTATTATWATAATTTTAAGTGAAGCCTAATTATAAAACTGTTAACATAAGCRTATTAGAAAAATGAACTCTGAATCGCAAGCCAGCAATTGCTCACTCTTAAAACAGTATGAGATGATTTTATATGCATCTTGCTATCACTAATCCCCTCTTCTCCAAATCCTACATTTGTTTTCCATATTGCAGCTAAGGAGAGGCAACATGCAAATGAATTTAGAGTCAAATCAATCAAGAAACAATACCTAGTACCTTATTTGGTGATCTGTCATTACTGGAAGCCTGATTAAAAAAAGTAAAAATAGACTCCATACAAACCCATTCTGTTTGCTATATACTAAAATAAGCTACACAAATGAGTGTCACTGGTACAATCTCTAACCTGGAAAACAGCCTCCTTTACCTCTTCTATGAAGACAGGCTGAGACTTGGCCTGTTCAGCYTGGAGAAGAGAAAGCTCCCTGTCTCCTTCTGTAACTAAAGAGGCTAAAAGAAAGCTGGAGCCTTTGRAGCTGGAGTACACAACCTTTTTACAGGGRAGTATYGTGATAARACAASGGGGAATGGTCTTCARYTGAAGAAGGCAGGTTTARATTAGACATCAGAAACAAATTCTTTACTATGACAGTGAGGCACTGGCACAGGCTGCCCACAGAAATTGTGGATGCCCCATCCCTGGAAATGCCAGGCTGGGSRGGACTMCTGAGCAGTCTGGTCTAWTYAAAGGTGTCYCTGCCCATGGYAGAGGGGCTTGGAACTGGATGATCTTTAAGGTCCCTYCCAACCTAAATMATTCTATGRTTTTATGAAGATCAGKTTGCCARRTTAGCATGGTAACTWAAAATTTGCAAKGRGATTCTCTCACAAATTTGAAAATCCTAGACAGCACAGTTCTTCCTTTAATCAAACAACAGCACGAAACTCTTTAAGTGGCTTGCTTAGAAGACAACTCCAGACCTACTGAAGTACGTAACACTGAAGACTATACAGTTATTCTATCAGAAGAACTGAGCAAAATAATTTGCTTTTACCTGCCATAACGTATTTGTCAAAACAAGTATCACTTCACATCATCACTTGCAAATCTTCTGYAAATATGTTCTATGAGCTTAAGCTCTGACTAACAATGTATACAAATAAAGGAAGAACTCCAGGGTCATTTCCAGACAATAAACAGAAAGAAAATAATCTCACTCCATTTCCTCCCACCCTTGTCACCTACTTGTAGTTCAGAGCTCASCAGAAGAGGTAAATAAACATAAAATCTGTTTAGATAAGGCACTGCTCAAAAGTTTGCAAAAAGAGGATAAATATTTGATGCTAAAACAAAGTGTCTTTAAAAAAGCTGCTCTACAGTCAYGCATTTTTGCTCCTCCCTGCCCAGAATTGCCATATCTGAGAAGGCAATGGTGGTTTTCAATAGTTACAAAAAAAAAAAAAGACATTGCATGATGGGATGGGGTGTGGGCAGGTGCTGTGTAAAGCAAGAAAAAAACCAAAATGAACCAAAACCAAAACTGATATCCAGCAAAACCCACGACTTGAGGTGAAGAGAGGAATAAACCAATGTTGCCCAATATTAACCCAACCCAAATGTCTGTGTCAGCAAACAGGACTTGAGCAAAACACTGAAGGAGACATTTTTTCAGTGAATGCACACAGGATATTTAATCTAAATTAAATTTTGTAAGTTTAAAAAACGAGGCTTAAAGGAAACACAGCTCTCTAGATTTTCAACAGGAGTAAGAAAACTGTCAGTAAAATCAAGATATTTCAGTGAGCTGTAGCCATCATATGTGGTTGGACCTTGCCCTGGAGAAAGGGAACACAGAGTTCCCTCCCCACTGCAGTACTCTTGGAGCATCACCTTACATACCACTCCCAACAGCCCTCCCCAAGCACAAGATGACAGAAGGAAAATGGAAAACTGGGAGAGTRAAAATACACCAAAATCATTTAATAGAGCAGCCTTAATGCCTTTTAGACAAAGGGAAAATAGGAACAGCTGAACAGGTCCCAACAGACCAGTGAACACACACCATCTCACAGAGCGGCAGAAGACTGCTGCTGCTGCTACTGAAGTGACCAGGAAAACTTGCACTTAAGAGCCAGCATGTGCCTGGTTCTCAGCTTGTCTCCTCCCTTCGATGATATTCCAGCAATAATTAATTTTTAAAGCCATGAAGCTATCCACTGGGTTGCTGGTTCCTCCCTCCTGCATGCAGCTGTGGTGTCCTTATGACAACTTCTCATCTCCCACACAACTCAGTTAAAGACAAAGGTTTTGCCAATTTTGAACTATCACCMGTGTCAGACACTTACTTAATTTTCCTACTCCTAACTTCATAAACAGATTGAAGTCCTAATTTGGATGAATAATTCAAATGCTGGTAACTAATTGCACTTGTTCCCTTGGCAGATTTTTCCCATGGCACTTGCTTGTCCTACCAAACAACTTCAATGACAAAGGCTGAACATCCTATTAGCAGCAGGCTTTTTCTSCCCTCTTATGCAAACACCCTTTGCATTGTCCTCCATGATTCCMGGCTGAGGTTCTGCAAGCATAGCACACTTGTCAGCTGGACTTATCAAATGTTTAAAAAGCCCTCACTGACTATGTGGAAGTCTCCTGCAGGATGTCACRTACAGCATCCAAACCTGGGCTCCAAGAAGAGCTGTGTCAAAATTGCCGTCCTTTGTCTTTGCCCCAAAACATCTTCTCATTGTTTTTTAATCCTTCAGTTACAATTATTTTATTTTTTAAGTTATTTTGATAGCAAGCATGGTACTCTGCAAACAAACACACTTACAATATGMAAGGACAAACCGATTCATTCACTGACTTAACTGGAATTCCAAAAAGCCACTTATGATTYACTACATATTCTTTTTATTTAAAAAAACAAGACTGACAAACCAATGCAAATATGCAGGGTTGATAATGCACTTTGCTAGSCAATTAAGCCATAAAATTCTATAGCCCTGAAAATAGCACAAAATACCACACGCATAAAGAGGGCAAGTTCTGTATCCTGAGGAAATAGCTTTGTATTCCATAAATTTACAGCATTTTATATCCAACAAAAAAAATAACAGTAAACCCCAGCATCGCAGTTCCCCTCCCCCTGTCACCAGTATATGAGTTATATAGAAGCCATCACTAAAAGGCTGATATTAAGAATGAAAAAAATAACTGAATATAAGGACTAAGCACCAAAACAAAAGTGCAATACCATTTTCAGATGGCAAATTTGAGCAATTTAATGGCAGCATCTGCTCTTTTTGATAAAAAGGCAGATGTATTTTGGGCCTCACCCTAAGTGAATGAAAATGCTTACATCACTTACTAAAGAGCAGTATTTTACATAAACTCATAATACCAAACCCACAATGAAAATCTTATTCATTCTGATGACTTACTAGCCTAGCAGAAGCTTTGAGCTCAAATATTTCTTTTTACTATAGGAACAAAGTGATTCTCTGCATGAATTTCACGTTATCCATCTGCAGTATTACACAGCTCTGGAGATGGAATACTGGCTTAAATCTCTCTTGACAACATTTTTTATTTTCCTACATGGTAATAAAAAGCTGAAAGTTTTATTAATGTGGAACCATGAAATGTACCAAGAGATACTCCAGTACTATTCACCATGAATATAGATTAACATTTTAGGGTTTACGGCTAGTTATATATTCATTAAAGTTACTGTAAATAATATCAGATGGAGGCAAAATAAACATGAAAAAGCTCTCCTYGGGTTTGGGTATATTCAACATCACAAAGCTTCTCATGTGCCATTAAGTGCAATGATGTAACAAATATAAATCCAACATAATGACACAGTTAAACATAAGTCTSCTTTTGTTTAAAACTCATTCTGCCTCTGTCGTGCTGCATCTATCCCTGTTCTGCCTCTATCTGGTGCTGAGCTCGTTATCTTTGAGTATGCTTGTCCTTCAGAGCAGTGATACACAGTCTTTCTACACTGCAGCTCATTGCTCCAACACACAATTCCTGGAGGACAGAAACATTCTTCTCACAGAAAAACAGAAGGCATTCATAGCACTCTCTCCCTCAGATAACTCTCAGCTCTAAATGGAAGCTCTGCACTAGAACATAAGGACCCAAAATAAATAACATAAATCTGAAGTGTCAAAAGCAAGTGCCTCACATGGGAAAAAAAAAATCAGTAAAATAAATCCTCAGAACAAAGGTATACTGCTTTTTGCTGTCTGTTTTCCCTCTTCYCCATCCAGAGATAAGGAAACCAGTGAACTGACTCAGCCAGCCACTGATTTCTGGTCTGATTTACTGATTGAATAAAGGAGCATCCCAGGCAAGGAAATCTTTCATTTCCAGCATGGCTATCAAACAGTCTCATCACTACCAAGCTTTTCCAGGTACAGACTTGCTTGTCTGAACTGTTTCCATATCTTGATGCTGAATTTTTCTCTCAAAGCTGAATTTTTATTGCATTGTGTTGAAGACATCATTTGACCTTCTTTAAAATTTTTAACATTACATTTATTTATCACTTTGAGCTGTACACAAAACAAAACTGCAGATCTAACCCAAAGYTGTGCTGTTGCATTTCTGGGCATTCCACACAGTATTAATTTGAGCATCTGTTTTTGGAAACATCCACCAAACCTTTCCAAGGATAGGTTMTAACACAGAGTCAACAAAAGATAAAACTAAAAAGCAACTTATTTGAAGATGAAGACTGGAAGCTGAAAAGAAACAGGTGGTGGATGCAGAGGAGGTACAACAGTTTTGTCAGTAAGGCACAGAAATAAGAATAACTTGAATCTGGAATCTGTTTTTATTACAAGCAGGTTCTAAGGCAAAATACTGGTAATCCTGATGGCTGAAATTAAAAGAACAAGCTTCCTCCTCTACATGCCTCCAAAAGTTCTGAATGGAGTCCAAACCAGAGTTCTGCTGACCTCTGCAGAAAGATCCTGCACGCAGAGAACAGTGCTAGTTGTGAAAATGACATGTATTTTAACACAGTGCTTAAATTGCAAAGTTAAAAAAGAAGCAGCGTTTATCTAGAGCAGCAAGAAATGGAGTAGGTGGTGAAACAGWAGTAGCTCACATCACAAGATCAGGAGCAGCTTCAGTCGGGCTTTGTAACCCAGCAAATGGGTAAGAAAAACCTGACCTTGTCTGCAATTTAAGCTGAAAGAGCTGTATCTTATTATATATAATTTTAACAGGCATTTGTCAAGGGAGAAATTACTTTCAAAAAAACTCAGGAAGTATTTTCCAGGTCTAATTCCACCCRCTGGGCAGTTGATCCATGTAAAACAGCATTTCCAACAAAAATTACTGTAAAATTTATCCCACCTCTGGTGACACCAAAACCTTTGCTGTAATTTTCCTATTAGCAGAGCTTTTTCCTGAAACCTACCATAATTGCATCTTTTTACATTAATTTTCAGAGAAAACCTTAAACAATGAAACCCAAAGGCAGCCTACAAGCCCACAAAATGAAATAWAAATAAAATGAAAATAAACCAGTTCAGTATCTGAAGATTTCACTGAAKGCTTCTGAATACTTCATTTTGACARAACTGCTTCCSATATCACAKTCTGAGCTACATGTTATGCTGACAGCCACACATGTAACCTTGACTAACAACTGCCACAGCTACCCAATGAAGCCAAACCCAAGCAGATATTCTTGTCTTTATATTTCCAAATCCTCAAAAGAAAAGCAGAGACTTGTGCTACAGGTTCATTAGATTGAGGACTCTATATACCACGTTCAAAACACTCTCTGAAAGGGCATATAGATCACTGCTGTTTGTACAGCCATGTGGGTATTTTTTGACAGGGTTATGTCATGGAAGGCATCCACCAGATTCTCTTCACACAGCTTGACAGATTAAAAAAAATTAATGTTAAGTACAACAGCAAATCAAGCATTCATAATRCCACAAAAACATTTATCTACATGCTGATGACTGAAATCTAACATAAAATTAATGCAGGCATTCAAGTAGCATTATGATTCACAATTAAGCTATGCAGATCATTTTCACAAGAATCTCAYAGAATTTTTTGTTTCAAGAAAACCAGCATTAGAATGCAATTTTCTTTTTAACTTGCCCTTTTCCTATTTAAGAATTGGAGTCAAGTTTTAAACACTATCTCTGATTTTTTGGTGGTGAATCACATGTACAGTACTTGAACAAGGCATGAAATAGTGAAATTAATTATGAAAATACACAAATAATAAGCATTTATGCTCAGAAAAAAAACTGCTTTGAGAGTACAGGGACGGGAGCATTTGGATACAATTTTAGGTCATTAAGTCACCTGGTTCTGATGCGCAAGCAAGAAAAACCATCACATCCACTCGATGAAACACAGGATAATTAATTCCACCCTGCCTTCTCTTGCATGCTACAGCTCAATCCTAACAGCCTATAAATCAAGAAAATCCTCCCATTCATCGCTCCTTTCACACAGTATTGGCTGGCCAGAACGGAGAGCACTGACAACTGCTCCAAGGAAAGTAGCCCTACTAGCTGGATACCAAACTGGAGTTGGATTTTTAAACAAAGGCAGTAAGAAAGCACATCAGAAATTCTCTGCAACCCAAAGAAAGAAGGCCCTGCCTTCATAGGTCCCTTCAACTCAAACCATTGTATTACTCCACCCGCTGCATTGGTCCAGATAAACCAGCTTGGGATAGTAACCATGMTAGCCCAAAGCTACACTCTCAATAAATTACTCCAGAGCTTGCTGTATAAATATTACCTTCAGCAATKACTTAATATCTGCTAGGAACAGAACATTTTATCAGGATGATAGAATGTATTTATTTTATAAATTTATAAAATACTATATATATATAATATATGTAAATAATATATAATTTATAGTATTTTCAAAGCCCCTGCAGTTTTACAGCAGTTTCACACAAGAAATGTTTGGGTTTTTTTTCCCCAGAATRGGAGTAATATGTACAYCCAACATCACTTTTTAAAACAAATAAAATCCCAGCATTTTCAATGCAACCAGAACTTGCTCATCATATTGAACACCTAGAAAAGAGCTCATAAAACACATACTGGGCACAAAAYTGTGAATTAGGAAAGAGAATTTTTAAGACAAAGAAGGAATTTCTATCCCCAAAAARTCAAACTTACAGATCATGGGAGGATGTGACAAGAGAAACATTAATGATTGCTTATCTTGTTCTCACTTTTCTTCTCCAAWTATTTTGCTAATGGTCACTGAGGACAGAAGCTTTTTCTAGACAGATTTTTCCTGTGAGACTACTGGCTGTTCTTATATTCTTACTMTTCTTTAAAGTGATTAAAAACTGTAAGCCTCAGCAACTCTGATTTTTATAAAACTAATCCAGAGCTATTCAACATCCAACAGCTCAAGAATGCCTACTTAATAATTACATCTCTTCAAACTCCTCACTGGTGAATTGCTCTTATTAATTCTGCCAGGAATTTGAACACATTAGGAATGCACAAGTACTGMGCCACCCCTGTAATGTTCCCTCTCYTCTTGCCAACCTGTGTTCTGCATACAGTGCAAGAAGGACAGCAAGTGCTGAACTTGAGGCTGTGGATGTACAGTGAGTTTAAATGACCTCTGGATAACCTCATTCTTGTGGACAGTCTTCCACTGTGCATTTTTGCCTTTGTCCTCTCACTTGTCTGCCACTCTCCATCCCAACACACAACAGCTCAGAGAGAAGGAACACAACATTAATGTCATATTTGCTGCAGTGCCCTGATAACTCTGTACACATSTTTGGCTTGTTTCACTCTTTTTTATAGCTGGGAAATGACTGCCCAAGAACTAAAAGCTGCTAACCTAATGCCTGTACAGCAGTTGGCACACTGCTGTCTGGAGCCAGCTCCATCTAAATCCTCAYGCAGGGAGCAGGAATGCAGTAGCTGATGCTGCCAGCACTGGGAGTGCTCCTTCCTACAAGTGCAACACCCTTTACCCACAACCAGTGCTCCCTGTTCTTTCCAATACACACAACAGCAGAGGAAAAGCTGGAAGTGTCACATGGTAGACTTAGGTTTCTGCCCTGTTAACAAATTGTGAGAAGGTACTTTTGATAGGGACAGTCACAAGGCAATAGGCACAGAGACACATCACACTGACAAGCCCAGAAGTGGAAGCAGGCAAAACCTTTTGCCCTGTGGGTAGAAAATACTTCCCACCACTTTATATAATATGCATTTGCATGCCATGTACATTAAAAAGCTGAATTTACTGCTGCCTCAATCTCTTTTCCACCTTTCTGCTGGCACCATTCCGTGTGTTTTTTATTATTGATTTGGCATTTCCATTTATTCTTCTGCAGRCTATTCAAATTATTTTAATACAGCTCATAAGAACCACACTGGAAAACAAYTAAAAGGTTCAGAAGATATTTTTCTGACATTCTACTCCCATATTCCACAGCAATAGTCCTGGATATTCTCCATAAGGTTGGAAGAGGAGCCTGCCAAATATGAACTAGCCTGGCAGGTGGTTCAGAGCTATTTTTTCCATCAGGAACTCAGAAAATACAGCAGACACAAATATTTCATGGGATATATTCACAGGTCACGCCTGACACAGGAAAGCATTAAGCTCATAAATTAAGCTCACTCTGTTTCAGTAAGCTCAGACTGACACGTGGCAGAATAAAAGCATTTGGTACCCCAACCGTATTCCAAAGCAAAACTAAACAACTGCAGATCCCCCAAACACAGACATCTGAACTTCAATTTTTTAAATAAATTCCATTTTGGCTTTTTAAATATGCAAATAGTTTGACTTTTGCTGGGCCAATTCAGGCTGCTGAGGGAATACAGACGTGGACACAGCRCAAGGTATGTCATTGTCTTTACAAGCATCAGAAAGGCAGCAGATCTTCACTTTCCAAATAAATTTTCAAAAAAAAAAATTGAGACTATCTTTCCCAAATGACTAACACTCATGTTTATATGATCTCAAAATTCCAATATACCATTAGAGAATAATCTCAGTGGGAAGGCTGTGCATTTTTGAAGGCTCACTCTTTCACATACTCAAGCTTAATTTTTTTCAGTAATATAAATAAAAAGCCTACATTTTATTAAAAGGAAGTTTGTTGTTTCTCACATGTATGTGATACTTAGCAGAGGGCATTAAAAAACCCTAAATACTGCAAGAGTTGACAATCCTATATTTATTTCAATATAATTTAATTAMAATACTAATCTTAGGGACTGTAGGAATAACTAAAACAAACCAAGGATGGAGGGAGAACAGATATGAATCAAAACAAGATCTAACGGCATAAYCCCACATAATGTTATGTGAGTTTAAAGGGGAGTGAAAACATTCTGTGAAACAACATCCTGAGGAGACAAAAAAGAAAATCCATATAAAGGAAGAAAAGATGACCAACAACAACAAAAAATGCAAAGGYAGGAAAATTCCCTTTTATGGCATTTCCACTGAAGTTTATTAAAATAAAAGGTGATCAAGTGGTTCCATTGCAAAGTCTGTAATTAAAAGCAAAGATCTCAGCACCTTCTGGAAAAAATCCAGCCCCCTTAAAAGTAGCTATGTGTTGAGTATTAGAGGTCACTTTCTGGAAAACCTTTGTTTGCATGTAGCTGATCACATGACAAATAGCTTTTGGAAATAGGCTCAGGCAACAGTCCTCCAAGGAGAAATATGTTGCACATTACATCACCATCATCAGTAACAGGTAATAAGTTTTTACATTTATCATATGCAGCAAATTTAATATAAACAGGAGTTTTCTATTGGGCAGAGGAGCAGAACACAAGTTTCTCAGAGAAAATTGTGCTCTGAGTTYCTCTGATTTCTCCTCGTGCACTTAGCACTTACACAGTGATGAACATAAGAGAAACCAACACAATGTTCCAAAAAAATGYGACTGTAGTAGCAAGATACCAAGCCAAGACACTACAAAACACAAAGATCCTCTAATTTTTTTTTTTCAACTGCTTAAAAAAAGACCCAAAATTCCTTTATCCCTGGTACTTTGTTTCTCTGCATACATGTATCAAAGCCTTTCTCTCACATGATTTATAACAAATTTATTAACTCAGCTTTACAAAATGCCCATCACCCACAGAACTAGCCTTGCTTTAATGTTAAACAAAATATCCTGAGTTTTTTCCGTACGTTATTTTCTACGATGAATACTGATATGTACTTTTGTTCTCCAAATGCTACTTTTCCTGACCATTTTCAAAAGATTTTTACATTTAACATCTCTAGTTATATGCTAATTTTTAGATGTGGTTTCTGATTTCACATACAAGTTCTGCAGTTACAAAGCTTATGTTTTCATCAACAGAAATTGCTGAATGCAAAAGCAAGCTACATGATCAGAGTGACTGCCTTAATGACCAATATTAACTGGAGAGAGCCCACATGGACAGCATAAGCCCCAGATTTCAAACTGCATTTGCTACACACACGTTTTCAGAACTGCATGTCTAATTCCTGCACATGCAAAGCTTTAAATATGTGGTAAAGGGTTGTATTATATGTCTGAAGACACCTACAGGTATTTTTTGTGGCACTGTACTCTCAGAAAAAGACCTTGCAGTCCTTAATTTCTGTAAAACATATTAAACTAATTTTGCCTATTAATGTCTACTGGGAGGAAACTTCTCAAGCAACTTTCTCCCTATGACATCTCTGAGTTCTTTTGACACATTTCATATACTATTTATGAAAACCTGGTATTTGCATTGATTACCTACCCTAAAATCTAAATTGGGAAGAACAAAGCTGGAGGAGGTGACTTAGATGTGCCCTGAACTCCAAAAGTACCCTGAACATTGGTGCATGCTTTAAATCCCACACAGCAATATCAATAGCTGCAGCATTGAGACAAAAACATCTTGGTGACCTGAGGGACAAATGATCAAGTCACACTGCTGGTAGACAGCAGTACCACTGTTCCAAAATYAGCACCACATATACTACTAAATGAAAAATCACTAAGGGTGGGGATTATCATCACCCAGCTTCTTAAGAACTGTTTTTTCTACTTACGCAGCAATTTTAATAATGTTAATGGTGAGAGGAACTGAGCTGCCATGACTAGCAGCTAATTGCAGTAACATGTACAAAACACCACAAAAATTTCATGCAACGTCTGTTTAGCTATTGCTCATCATGGACATATTAACAAACCACTCCATCAACTACTATATCATATATAYTTTGCTGTTGCCAGCTTATTCAACTCTCATTATCTACAACTAGCAGGTTACCTGTATTTCCTAAACACAGACTTTAAAGCAAAATTATATTAATTTTTAAAAAGTCGTATGTTCTCAGGCTTCATTAGAAATTCAAGTTACYCAKACCCATTCATATATGAAAGGCTCAGTGTCACAGTTTCTAAAGCCCACACATTAAGCCAAGATGAAGGTTGTCTTGCTAATGAGAATTACAACAGGACAATAGGCCTTAAAAGCCATAAGAAATTAAAAATATAACAGTCACAATACAGAAAGGTTATTAAGTTCTAGATAAATTTAATACTTCCACTGGATGTCTGCAAGTTAAGCTTCTGAGTAYGCAGACTGTGGCTCTTCATGCCACAAATCACTGTTCATGTCCAGTGTATGTCTTCTCCCGTTAGGAAATCCCTCAGATTCCAACAGAACACAAATTCTCCCAGTGGACTAGTAGGCACTGCTTTCTGCTACTCATCTCACTTCAAAGCAGTCAAACAGATTTAACTGACACCTGTTTMATTTTTTTCAGCAGCTTCACCAAGGATGAAAGCCCCACCAGAACATTCATTTCAGCATCCTTGATATTATCCATGTGCCACATCTACAATGAAGAGYTCTATCTCCTTACAAAAACATTTCACTGACTTGGATCTACACCTTATTGGTGTAACAGTTACAGRTTTTGACAATAATTCTGTTAAGATTACATGAGAAATCTGAAAATATTCCTCATCGCCCAGAGGTATACCAAAGCCATCTTAAAGGCATTTTCAGCATAAAAATTACTTATTATGTAAGAAAAAWGCATTCAGATTATTAGCAGACTTAGAATAGTTAAAGCTAGAGTATTTTTTAAAATACTATTTGCTTTTCCTCACTATTCTCACAATTTATTTTCCTATCCAAGGATAAAGAGTTGTATGCCCAAAAATTCTGTGACAACTCCCCACAATCTTCTGTAGACATCTCAAAGAGAAACAAAGCAAGCTTTCCTCTCCCCCACACCAAATCAAAGAAGTAGAAAACATTAGTTACAAAAATCAGTCCTAAAGTGTGGATTTTGCAGTAGTGAAACAGATTTTGCCATTTTAAACAGTGCTSAGAACGCTGCATGTGTAGGATCTTTTTAGAATTACTTTGCTATATTAACACTTCCTCTGAAACTACATTCCAAATGTGCTCCATCTGATAACTGTGCAATGCAGAAATTATACACTTGGAAAACTCATTAAAAGATGACAGCATTATGTTAATGTGTATTAAAAATTACTACCAGTTGTAACATTAATGTTCCCTGCCTCCCCCCTCAAAAAAAAAAGAAAAAAAAAAGTAAAAAAGAAAAAATCAGCATGCACTTGGGCATTAAGCATCTTTTGGCATTTGGCTTTTTTTTTTGCCAAGAAGTATGATTTAATAAAATAATACATTGTTGACTCACCACAGCATGTGCTATGTCTCATCTATAGGAAATAGTTCAAAGGCATCAACTTCATGCATGGGTTGCCATAGCTGATATTTGAGTCTGGCCTGCTGTTGGTACAGGCTTCTAATACTAGCCCTGAGCACAAAAAAAAAAAAAAAAAAAGAGAAAGAAATATTTGGGGTTTATTTTTCAAGTTTGATTGGCACATAAAATTTCAGAAAATTAAACCAAACTGGAATATCATATATCTGCACATCATATGACAAAGACTTAGGRTTTTTCTCCGGTAATACCATAAGGCATCCAGTTCAGGCAGTATCTGTACCATCAATTTCCTTTCTTCCATGCAAAGAAGAAAGGCTGGAGACAGAAAATAATGTAGAATGAAGTACTGTTTAAATGGGAGAAGTGTGTCACAATTATTCCCCCCATCAGCAAAAAAAAAAAAAGAAAAACAAAAAAATCAAGGCCTTAGTGCTCAAGAGCACATGTTCAAGACTGTTCAAATTGAAACAGATGGCACTAAAAAAAGCCCATAAATTTGTTCTAAAATAATTGTTTATGTTTCTATACTATCTATCTTTCTGAAGCCAGATCTTAGAATTTTTCTTTGGAATAAGGGAGAGCAGAAACTTTACCTATAACAAGTTGAGATACATACACAGTCACCTGTCACCGATACCTGGGGATGGAAAATAAATTTGACTSGTGACATTATTAACAGTGCTAAAAACTGTGTGATATGGATATATAAAGACATAGGGAAAGGCCTATRAATTACTGCTCTTTGTCAAATCAGCACCCTCTTAGAAACAAAGCATGTGACTAAAGTTGAACTGATGAAGCAGACACAGTCAAGAAATTTACAGACAACCTCAAGAACTGTAGTAAAAAGCAAATGCTGTGGTATTAAGACAGTGAATAAGGGAAGGAACAATCAAACATGGTGTTCTGGTATCTAACCMCTGAACAAAATTCAGTGATTACTATTAAGTGTAAGGCTTGAGCAACGTTTTCTTACCCCTGTATCACAATATACTGTCAAGTATCTCAGAAGAACACTAAAACTTAGTACTAAGAACTCAAAATGAGAAAACAAATCTTCAAGGGAAAACAACTACTGAACAAAAGAGGGCCCATTGTGCTTCACTGAACTGAACTCAGGCCCCTGAAATCCCACCCTCAAATTACAGTTCCATATTTGCTGGGTTATTGACCTCTTAGTGTAGAATCCTGGTGAAGCAGYTAGTGACTTGACTGGAAGGTTCTTCTGGACCTCCAACTCTTACTATTGATTACATTGGTAAAAGCTCACAGAAGTCCTGAGGGATTCTAACACATCCAAAGATTYATGTCAGCTCCAGTCCTAACACCCCCAAAATTTCCCAGGTCKCTGCTGTGATGTGAGCAGGGGGCTSCACTCACRGGCTCATCAACATCATCTTGTTCATACACAGAAGAAAAACCCCAAATCTGCCTAAAAAGGCAACAGCTGCTTTTCCTTTTTCTTGCTGTAACAAGACACTGCCCCATGCTCCAGGCATAGTCAGGAAGATCCTAGGATACACAAAGCTCATGATTTTATATCCCTTCCATAGAAAGGAAACATACCACCACCACAAGTGAGTCCATACACCAAATCTTCTACCAAAAATCTCACTGTGTGAGAAACAAATAASACTGGAAAGGATTGGGACTTAAATTTCCTGCCCTCCTCTTCTAACAACTAGCCAAGACTGATTCTAGAGCTTGCTAACAAAGCTACAACTATCAGGCTAAAACACAGTAGAACAGCTCAAAGACAGCTGTGTAACTTTCATAAAAAGCGGACAGGGGACCAGGAAATTCCATCCCATCCCCTGAACTGCTGCTGATCTCTAMTTTAATCACTGGTGGCCCTTTTATGAGAGCTCATTTTTCTTGCAARTAGCCTTCAAAACAGCAAGTATGCAAGAATCACAGAAAAGAGTAGCACAACCTGAGTGTTGAAAGCCAGGTTACGCATACATTCATTATTGTGGTCCAGTGAAGTCTCTCTCCTTCACTCCTGATGACAGAGAAACTGTGGTGATCCTGCAACCTTCTAGGCTTTTAGGGCAAAATTTCTAGTACTGCTATAATAAGCTCAAAATGTAGTCAGTGGAAAGGGAGGGCATATAGATATGAAATGTTTGCCATAAAACAAATGTACTTTGATTTGACATTTTGTCAACAAGCTGATATTTTCTGTAGTCTGGAATTGTCCAAGGTACTGGGTAGTATCTATTGAACAACAGTTTAAGAGATTACCAATTTTAAAGCTGGAGACCTTTCCCTAAAAGCAGCTTTTCTCTCTTCCTAGTCTTAAGAAAATTATGATGTTGCCTGCAAAAGCAGTGCTAAAACCATTCTCCTTTAGGCCTGCTTTAGCCTCCCTTAAAATTGGATGAGTTTTGCAATGAACTGCAAACTACAAGTGAACTTTATGACCTTCTCCAATACCATGGCAGTGAAATTTTGATAACTCTCTCTTTGCTTTCACAAGCCAGATCTGGTGTTGTAACATTKCTTGAAAGTATATTGATCCAGTACTGTTAAATCTCTAAAAAACAGCTGCAAACCTGCCAGCCACTGACAGTAGGTAAAAAAAAACCCCGAACCTACAAGAAAAGATTCATCCCTGTGGTCTGCTCATAGCAATGTGTGTGTGGACTGAAGAGGCTTTTTAACAATGAGAAGGACATTTTTCCAAGCAGGCAGACAAGCAGCAGAAGGTAACTTATTTTTCATGGTAAGTGATTTCTGTCCTTATCCTATTTAGGAACATCCTTGTAATCCTAATACTCCTCAACAAAGCCATAATTACAACAGGACCCTGACAAATTATGCATACTCTGAAACAGCAGGAGAGAGAGACAGAGAGAGAGAGAGAGCAAGGAGCCGGAGTGCAGTTTATTGAGAGTCAGGGAAAAAGAATATTGTTTAATGGCTAAGGTCAAATCACCTTTGTCATTCGYATCTGCATCCCTGTAAGACAAAGTCATCAGCTGAGCTAACCGAAAAGGTATTTCAATGCCACCTTTCCTAGCAGAAAGTGAGCACACAGCCAGAGGACCACAGAAGAAAATATTACTCCAGTGTTCGTGACCAGTGATTACATAGAAAGGTACTGAAAAAAGGCTAAAATAGCAGATTTTTGGTGCACCCCACTTTCCCCAAGGCATGGGGACCAAAGACAGGTTACATGTGAGCAAAGACAAACAGCCCTGTGCAGTACTTACACCAGCCTGCTCTGCCTCAACCCTTCTCTTTTTCTGAAGCTGGGCTTGCAGGACAACCTCTGTGTCCTCCACCAAGCTGCTTTCAGATTCCTCTGATCATTTACAATATACTCATTTGCCTTTTGCTCCTAATGAATTTCTACTCTATGCTATAATTTCCCTCAAAATTTGTATTTCCACAGTCTTGGTTTGTCTATAGAAATCTCTGGCAAAACTTAAAGTACACATATCAGAGGAGGGGAAGGTTGCACCGGGGATCTCATGAAGCTATGCAGCAAAAAGAGYCCATGTAAACAAGCTCACAATCCCCCAGCACATGAATGGTGTGAAACATGCCCATCATGGTTCACTGGGAGCAYCGCCTGCTTATTAAACAATGCTATAACATTTAATTATCCAAGGCAAATTTCTATTCTTTCTAATAATGTCCCTCTGCTGAAAAAAACAAACCAACATTTCCTCCTGTAGCAGTAGCTTTTCTGCCAGAGGACTTCCCTGCAAAGCAACATTGATTTCACTGCAGCATCTACAGATTGTTAATTCTCATTTGCGAAATAACTGGCCTCTAGCTTGCTGTAAACACTTCTCCTGAAAGCTCTTGTGGTTCTATAAAACCCAGTGGGCTGAGTTGTTCACTTGCATCCGAGTAATGTGGAAGAGTGATGATTAAAGGCCACTTTCTTAAAAACAACCCCCACCCCCACATCCGACAAGGTCTGTCAAACACTTCCACACGCACACTTTTTTTCTGGCATTCAACCGCTCTGCAAAAGGCCAGAGACAAGACTTCTGTCCTCCGAATCTTCCAGCTCCTTATCCTCTCTCCCTTTTTATTTTTCCACATTCTAATTTTATGCGGCTGAGCATGGAGCACATAACCCACATAATACACTCATTTTTCTACCGAACTGCCAGCCAAGACACCTCCTTCCCCCCAAAGCCCCCAGGCAGCGTTAGAGGTGATGAGGCTGAGTAAAGCACCACTGTTTACATGAGCCAGCTGGTAAAGCACCACCATCCACGGTGAGTCCCTGCCCTGCTCCCACGGCCACCGGTCACCTACAGTGCCCAAACATTAAAGCTCATACACACCCGAACRCAGCAAAATGATGGTTCTCTGGCCACAAAATGGACAGGTGCAGCCTTCTTGCTTCGCTTAGCAGTTTACTTCATTAACCTGTCCCTCTCTCTCCCTCTCCCCTGCTTTATTTTTTTTTTTTCCTCAAACAGCAATCAATATTCATCACCCCACCCTGCGAAAGCAGTTAGTCAAAGAATATTAGCATCAACCACCTACCATTCCTTGCTTGCGAGCTATTCTCCTCGTCCAGAAACCTTTTCCCCAAACTGCGACTTTAGGTGGTATTTTTAAATCACATTCCAAACAGTGCCGAGGAAAAAAAAAAGGGCTATTTATAATAACAGGAAACAAAAAGAAAAAAAAAAGAAAAAGAAAAAAGATGGGCAGTTGGTTTCAAGGTAAATCACCGTTTTCCTTTAAAGAACTGAATAAAAGCCTGGGGGAGAGGGTAGAAGAGAACAGAAAAAGGGGAGGCAAAATGTCTGATAATAATGAAATAAAAGGGGAGGGGGGGGAAGAGTGGCTTGCTGAATCACGCTCTTTCAGTGCCTGGAAACCATTGTGCAGCGTGATGCTGGCTGTACCATTGTGGAACCTACCAGAGGAGACAGGCAGAGAGCTTGGGGAATGGGGCTGCTATGGCAACTGAAAGGAGCACACATGACGTCAAAGCACACAGAGGTCTCGCAGGGGGAGGGAGAGAAAAATCTAATCTGCAGCCACAGCTATGGTATCTCCTGGAGAATCAGGGGAGAGAGCAGCCTGCAAAGGGAAGCCGAGCAGCCTCCTGTAGCACTTACCAGCAGCAGCAGCAGCTCAGACATCTGCAGTACAGAGAGAAGGTAGGAATAGCAGGGTAGATCTGCTCTTTTGTTTACATCAGCCGCTAGACAAAGGCATATATGCCCATCACCCTAAAAAAATGCACAAATCTTTAAAATTCAGTTATATTTCATGCTTAGGAGATGGATTTTTAAAAAAATAACATTTCAACRTATCTCCTTCACAGCTATTGAACACAGCTACTGTTCGAACGAACGACCAGTGCAACTCTCAGAGTTCCTCAGAAGCCCATGGACCTGCTAAAGATGTCCCCACCAGCAGGATGTTATGCCCTCTTCTAGATTGCCACAAATCCCACCTCTAAAAATTACCACTGCACAGAGGGAACTATTGCATTTTTTGTTCACATAACTAAGCAGAGTTGTTGATGACTTCTGATGTCCTCAAGTCTAAAAATTAAGCAGATAACATTTCTTCTGCACATATCAAACTGTAGGATATCTCCCCTYTTCTGACATTAAACAGCAAAGAAAGTAAACTGGAAGGCTACTWCACTTCCATGAGATTTAGACTGTGACAAGAGCTAGTCAGAAATATTGTCATAGAATGGCCTGGGTTGGGAGCAACCTTAAAGATCATGTAGTTCCAATATCTCAGGGCAGGGATGCCATTCATTAGACCAGATTGCTCARAGCCCCATCCAGTCTGGACTTGCACATTTCCCCAGATGGGGCAGCCACAGCTTCTCTGGGCAACCTGTTTAGTGCCTCACCACCCTTACAGTGAAGAATTTCTTCTTAATATCCAACCTAAACCTGCTCTCTTTCAGTTTGAAGCCATTCCCCCTTGTCTTGTTTCTACATGCCCTTRTAAAATGTCCCTCTCCACCTTTCCTGTAGGCTCCCTTCAGGCAGTGGAAGGCCACAGTTAGGTCATCCCAAAGGCTTCTCAARGCTGAACAATCCCAATCTGTTTTGCCTTTCCTCCTATTATGGACACATTCTATCTTGMCAAAATACCCATCTTTGAAAAAAAACCCAGACCATTTCCTTCAGAATATYCATTTCATTGGTTGAAAAGAACACCAAGGAACTCACTGCAGCTTTCCTGCCAGTGGTCTGAATATTCCACCGGTTTTACCACACCCAGTGCCAAACAGAGTCCTGTGTGATGTGGAACACTAGCACAGGCCTCATCTAACTCMGGTTTGGTAACTTTTGCCTTCCTGAGGGCCATCCAAGCGCCTGTAGCAGTCCAAACACTGACATACGATGGGACACATAAACACTTAAATCATTTAATCTCACTAGAGACAAAGTAAAGTCACTTTGTGACAGTGACTGGCCCTTGAGCTGAGACTGAGTTGCCCATTCTTGTCTACACTTRCCACTCTCCCTCCTCCATTAGCCTCTTTCTCCTGCATGTTCTTATTTTTCAGAAGCAAAGTTTTTTCTTGATTCGTACACCATTCCTGCATACAAAATACATGCATGAAAGTCTGAACACATTCAGTTGCAGTGAGAAAAAATTCTATAGGTCCAACTTTGACAGTTGTCTTTTTTTTCTCCCCACGTTTACTTAACACCTGTATCACAAGCTAACAATGACCACAGATTGTGTAATGTACAGTGTGGGGATGACCAAAGCGAAGATGTCCTGCCATTGTCACCMGTGCCCTGAGCAGGCAAGAAGGGCAGAGGGCACAACTTCCACTGCAGTTTGCAAATAACTGCATGGTAGAAATAAKAAATAGGACAGATACTTTTAATGCGTCAAGCCACTGGTCTCAATACTCATAGCATATTTGACTGGGTAAGCTTCAGGCATCTGGAGTTAAATTTACTTTTCTGAGTGATGAGGGGAGAAGGGACAATAAAGATGCTGCAASATGCATAGCAGAAGCCACAATTAGSAGTAACTACAAAATATCAAAACAAAAAAACCCAGAACTCTCATCACAACATTGACAAAGTTTAAACAGGCAGTATTCACATTGTCTTAAAAACACAACCCCCCCTTCATTCTTTTTACTTTTCTCTCTATGACATCATATCACATCTACTCTCTTAGTGTCTAGGACATTACTATCACATTTKCAGAAGGAGTGACTACTAATTCCAGCCAAGAAGGACTCCAAGCAAAGGAGCCTCCCTTCACCCTGAGAAAGGTTTCATTCCTTCCAGATGTGACAAGAGAATACCCTGAAAAAATACTTCTCTTCTGCTTACAGAGTTCTTAAACAATTCACTATAGTTAGGCAAAAGACCAGAATGAAATTACCTCTTTGAAGAAAGTCTACATACTAGTCTCTTTTTTTKGGGGTGTCTTGTTTCTTGCATAAAAGCCATTCAAGCTTTTTGCTGTTCTAGTGGAAAACTCCACCTACAGCAATCACACACAAATATATATATATCACATATATGTATGAGTTTCTTATTAATCTGAAGCAAAGAGGATTTTTTTCCTTAAAATACATCCATACACRTATCTTGCCTGTATTACAAAAAAAAACATTCAAGATAAAATAAATTTAAGTTTTCTAGGAAAAAAAGCAACACCTCCACACTATTGTAAGAGTCAGGAAAACATCTTTGAAAATACCTTTAACTGACCACTCACTGGTGCAGAAGGGATAAAGGGTGGATGCTTTTGACATAACTACAAGACTGRGATTGGAGAAGCAGAGAAGAAACAAAGAGCCTATGCTTCTGCAGAAGTGACAGAAGCTTTCCTGTGTAATTAAGACACTTGCCCTTGAAACATTCATCTTGAGTGATTATAAAACATCCCAAGATGTTTTACTGGCCGGGCCACGATACGCCAAGATGCCATAAAATGCATTCCACGCTGGGATCAGGCCTCAGCCTAAACACTGTAATGGCCTGACATAATGCATCAGATTTGAATCAAGCAATTTAAACAAATCWTTTTTGGCACTGGTTTCCCAGAATAGCTGTGCCAGTCTTAACTGGTGGATATGCTTTCTGTGACAGGTAAGGCCAGAAGTGGGCATGGTCTGAATTTAAGGTCGACTGGACAGAAGCAGATGTTYACAGCACAAAATCAGCTATGAAGGTCATAATGAGCCAACTAAATTAATTTCAGCTAAGCTCTTGGACCTCCTCTTTGTGCCTCTAAAGCATTCAGTGTTGGTCCTCTTTAGTACAAAACACCTTGTTTCACTGCAAATGCAAATACCAAAAGAAGTTCATACAATTTGTGGCYCAGGAGATGAAAGCTAGTCTGTACCTCTGTCATTGATTCTCATGAGAGACACTGGGAGCACATTTCTCCCAGAGCCTGCTGCGTGGATGGCTGAATGTAGAAACTCCTGAATTGCCRCAGTTTGCAATCCAGCACATTAAAGCAGTTTGAAATTGGGGAAGGCTTAATGCACTGGGTTGCAAACTGTGATGGTTTAAGAACTGCAGCACACCCCGTTCAGCTCTCTCTGCCTTACAKGGCTCATATTCTTCTGAATCACATTAAATTAAGGACACTAAAATAAACTCCTAGTGAGCAAGCATCTTCATGTTTGAAGGCATAAAGCAACAAACCAATCTCTGAACCAATTCTTCCACCCAAGTTGGTGCTAAAGCCAGAACTAAAGGATTTCTCAACATCGCTTTCAGCCACACCTTTGCATGATTCCAGCCTGATGTAATGGTGCAGCCTCAAGTGGAAAAGTGAAGATGTGTTCCAGGCTATCCATGGAACCAGTCACTGCTGCTCTCCCCAGGTATATGCCCACAGTACATGAAATCCAAGAGTGCCTTTCTTCCCAAGTTATWTTTCAAGCTTGAGAATGCAATACAAAAAATGGGGTCTTTTTGCAGCTCTCATTTGTGCACTATACAACCCTCCATTGTACTGAACTTCTATGCTAGTTTTAAAAAAATTGAAAAATTTGCAGTGCCTTCATTGCTCTTATTCAGTCTCATGCTCAAGGAAAAATTACTGATGAAGGTTGACCTGGACTTTATCCCAGGCAAAAGAAATCATAATCTTGGATTTTTTGATCATCTCCATCAAGAGGCCTTTAAGGTTATTACGTTTTCCGCATTGTTATTATGCTAATGGTTGAGAGAGGCTTTAAAAAAAGCTAAGGAAGCTACACATACTCCTATAACCCTTCTTTCACCACTTTTCCTTCCACTGCCTTCTCACTGTCATACCATGAAGAAATAATGTACATTTTAATCTCAGGATTTAACTTTGTTATACAGATGGACAAATGTAACAGAACTAAACAGAGATGGAGAAATGACCATGACCAGCAGCATCATGTCAACTTTCTGTGTAACTCTGGGGTCTAAAAGCACAAGCTAAACTTTCCTTTTACCTTCATGTGGCCTGACCAATACAGAGATACTGCAATTACAAGGTGCAGCTGGAGATAAAGCCTGSTAATTGAGAACAGGCAGTGATATCACAGGGGAGGGCATGGCTGTTGGACAAGTCCACTTGATTCATTTTTTCCACAAGCGAGGTTTAAAGTGAAAGAGACAGTGAATCAGCACAACAGATGTACCAGAAGAATTCTTAAAAAACAAACTGATTAACAGTAAGTAACCTAAGGAGTTGCACTGATCACTTGCTTGTACATTGTACAAACAAAGACAAATTCCAGCASCTGTCTGACCAAAATGTATTATTTTAGATATTGAAATCCTGGTTTATATGTAGTAGGRGACAAGAGCAGATTCAGGGAAAAGATGACTCTTCAAGTCAAGAGTGCTTTTCATTATCCATGTATTTCTKAACCAAGATCTAATATAAGATAAAACAAATCTTAGCAGATGTGCATTAAGCAGACAGGCACTAACACAGGAGAAATGCGTGCACAAACGCATGCACACAAATACACAAATAYGAAGAGTTCAAGCCTTTACACTGATCAACATTAGAAAAAGGATGYCCTGATACAAAGCCCATAAACATGAAAACAGCAAGATGCACATACATCTCACTAGGCAGTGAATTAGATGTACAAAGCTGTATGTTAAATACTTACTTCAGTAGAGGAAATGAACTTGATGAATAGCTTCAAGCATCCAAGTMTTGGAGAAACAGGAGTGTTGCAATGTACATGAAATTATTTAATCTGTTCCTTCAATTACTGCATTGTTRGTGAAAAATATTTTACTATTAATTTGATGACACATATATCAAGAAAACAATTGCAGCACACAATAATACTACTGCCATTTTTGAAAATGCTTTGGCTACTSTCATGGGCTGCATGTCCCATAAAACTCTAGCAAATAAATATACCCTAAAACAGTAACATAATTTTGAATAAATTAATCATAGGTGTTTCATTGTCCCAATGATAGAAAACATTACATAAAATGCTAAAGGTGCCATAAGCCAAATGCTTACTATGAAAAACAACCTAATTTTAAATTGCCATCTGAAGGTAACACCATGAACTGCTCAAGTCTTACTTAATTTTAAAAATTGYCACTTCCTGTATTCAGTAATTCTTCCAGAGTGAATGATTTCATGCTCAATTTTCCCTGCCGAGATACATAAGGCATGTATGAAGGATTCAATTATAAATTATTCCAGTACAATAGAGCACTAAACAGAATTTAAACTTGTTTCAGGATGCAAACAAACAGAAATCAATCCCTCCCCCAGATGAGTACTTTTYCCATTTACATAACATGAATGCACAACCATCATTTACAACATTTTACAAGCTTACCTGAAAACCATGACACACTTCCAGCTGACTTCTGTGAAAAATTCCACACCGTCAGTTCACTTTGCTGTGACCATAAAATTAAATCAGACTGTGACAGATGGTGTCCAGCCTGTCTGAAGATATTATCTGCTGTATAAATATTGATGATTTCAGTAAGTTGTGCTCCAAACATACATTTTGAAACAATACAGATTCCTATCTTGAGCTAACAGTAAAAGCTTTGGTTATGTTACCATGACAATAATATGTTCCCTAAGGTAGGATTTAGTTAGAGCTGGGCCAAATAATTCTCTTGGCTAAACACTGTTGTATTCAAAGTTGCACAGACTTAAGAAAATTGGAAAAGAATCCATTAGTAGATTTAGTGAGTGAACTACATGGATTTCAGCACCCTGCTGAGAGATAGCTCAGCATCTTCTGCCACTGAACTCTGGTGTCTGGGTTGCTTCAAAAGCTTTTCTAATATGGCCTTTTGCTATAAAATCTTTATTGGTACATTACTTGCTTGGGAATTGTTTCATTTCTTAAATTTAACTCTCACATAAGAGCTTGGACAACTCACTGATTATTTTTCAAGCTTACCAGGTGATGCTTTTACTTACCAAGTCCTCATGCCACATSTCTTGCACATAAGCAAGTCTCTGCTCCTACAAGGAAACCAAACAGTCCTAACTAATATCAGGRTTATAGAATCCTAGTTCACAATTAGCAGTACATGTTCTTTTTTTTTAAGCAATTGGGTTGACTGTCTTCATGCATTTGGTTCCCCCAACTATTTCTTCCAAATACGTGATTTCAAAGGTGTTCTTGCTCCCCTTTGGRAGCTGAATGATCACATAATGTAAAAAGCCTTTTTGGAGGTTGTATTTTATCTAAGCCCTGACCCAAGAAATAGGTCAAAAAGGTTTCACTTAAACTAGGAGTTGTAAAGGCTGCAGCTTATAAAGACAGAAACTAGCCCTGAGGACTCAAGCGTTGCCTGTGAGTTAAAAAGAAGTAGAACAGCTAAACTTTCATTTGATTTGTACAAAATTCATTCACAGCAAAACATAGTGAGATAAGGTAGGGCAAATACCCAGTGCCATATACCTGACATGCACGTTCTCGAAGGGTGTAAAAATTCTGTTTACCACACCTGTGTTCCACACTGAATAGCTCAGGAATGCTTGTGATGCTCTCAAATGCTGGCCAAAGGCAGAAGAGTGGGTATTTCACCAGCACCTGCATGMACCCTTCCCATCTGAGGCAGCATTGCCCAAGGGAGCCTTGGCTGCTTCCCCTCAGCAGGAACAGCTCCCACTGCACATCTCTGTGTCACACAGGCTGGCACAGGGCCTGAGAAAACACCTCAAAAAACACATTTCCTCTTCCTCCCACAACTCCTAATKGAATCCAAGGTCCCTGTCAGTGAGCACTGCAAGGCTCAATGGGTACAAATGTAATTTAATGTCACACTCAGATACTGTTTGCCAAGATAAAGCAGCAGACATATTTGAAGATAAACAGAATAAGACCCTTGGGGTTGTTGTACCCACAGCAGGCTCAGCTGCTGCTACCACAGAGMATGGTGCAGGTCTGCCAAAGCAACWCTTTTAAACACCTTATTTTAATACYAATTCTGGAACAAAACAGCAGCTAAGTGAGGACAATGTACAAACTGGCTGTGCTCGACAGCTCTATAATTGCCCAAAGGTGCAGAACAGTGATACGAAAAGAGTGTAATTCCAAACCAGCATATTTCAATTTTAGAACTGAAGTAATAGCTCAGATATAACAGAGCTATTCATGTTTCCYAGGCATTCTCATTCCACTTAGGCASTGTTCATGCTTCTAWCCCTTCCCCCTCTTCACTGTMTCAGCATTCTTCATTTCATCCTGCCATATTGCAAAGAATGTCTCAAAAAGAGCAAGAATTTTTAAAAAAACTCAAAAACAAAATCCCGAGCTCCCAAAAAATTTACACACTTATGAAAATCCTGCCAGAGCCAGAGAAACACAGGGATCCTAATCTGTTTACCTCACTGAAAAAAATAGAGAGATGGTATGATCAATGTCTGTTTTCCTATACTGGAATAAAGTATCTGATCTAGACAGCCATGTAATCTTGTAAATTTGGATAAATCTACAGCCAGCACTTGGAATAACAATCTAGGCAAAGCTGGAAAACTTAAAAAAAAAATAAAATTCTGGAAGTTATACCAAAACCACCTGGCAGGCTTCAATTTAATATTGCATTATTTCTGCTGACAGRAAAGTCAAGACCATAACCTGCCTCAAGGTTTAAAGGCTTAGACAACCACTTCTGTTGACTGAGAATAGTTTGCAGAAGCCAGTTKTCAAGGATTATTCTTATAAGTGATCTAATTATCCCACTGAAGAGGGACCGCAACATCCTTGTATGTATTCATCGTGGGGAAGGGGGGAAGTATTTCAGGGAAAAAAATATTATTCTTGTTTCTTAAATCAAAGAAAACTCAGAAAGGTCAAAATTTGAAGACTGATAGCTACTGAAATAGATAGCTGACTGCTGAAAATTAAAAAWAAAAACATAACTAAAGTCAGCATCTGCAGAAAATTCTATTATCTGCCTTCAAGAGAAAAAGAGAGGCTCCAAATCATATTTTAGCAATTGGCCATTTTAGAAAAGGAAATAACAACGGATCTCTGTATTTGAGGCCTAAGAATTAAGATATAGTGGGGATGGATTTATCTGCAGCGATTTTTATTGAGGGCCATTGCAAACCTCTGTGATACCCTATGTTTACTGGAGCTGAAATCCACGACAGAGATCAGTCYTGACTGACACCTACCTGGCAGGTCCCTCTCCTGCATTTTCCCCTCAGTGATTTGTCTTATTTGCTCTGGGCTCAAGTAAAACAAACACATTATGGAAATCATACACTTGGAATCCAAATAATCCTCTTGGGTGAGCTGGACTTCTTGCATCTTATGGAGCACAATTCCGTAATCATSAGCACTTGATGACATTTGAGAGATTTGGTTTGAAGTCCAACACAATCAACACAGGCCTGGACGGTGAGGAGAACTACATCCCTCCTGAATTAGCAACCAGATAACAAACAGAATTCCCTGTAGCATTTCACATCACACTGGTATCTGTGTTTATGCACCTGATTTGGGCTCCTTATGTCCTTGGATATGAACCCTACACCAGCCAGCTGCCTGTCGTCAGCTCCAAGTCAAGCTGCAATTTATGACACTCTCCAACTCATCTTCCTCTGCTACCACCGACAGATGAAGCAAGATTACGACATGAAACTGTAGCTTGGAAGATGCCCATGAAACRTCTTTTGTTCCTTCTTTTGATCCCAGATTCAGGGTGTAATCTTGACATGGATTCCTTTCAAGCACAGCACTTATCCTCCTGAAACAAAGCACCAGGTGCCCCAGTGAATCCTTGTCAGTCAATGAAGCTCTTTCATGTGAATGCGGTGTCATTTTGAGCTAACACCAAGGCATTAAGACATCTAGTAGGTGACAGCTGACACATTTTCTCTAAAGTGGCTTTGGGATGAAAGATACTAAAGGTATCAAAAACATTAATTTTAATACTGTGATATAACAATGGTTAATAACATCACTGCTGAACTGGTAGCACCTTCACATGAAGAATGTCAAGATCACCTTTTACTCAAATTGCAAGATTCCCAGAAAAGGAGCATTCTAATTTTTTCTTTTAATTGATTCCTGAAATCAAGCAAAGTACTTAAAATTCCTATGAAATAATAGAATTAATCAGAACTTAGTAAGAAACCATCTTAARAGAAACAAAAATATAGATGACAGCAGAAAAAGGTATTTACTCTGGATCTTAGTTATCAATACATCAAGTTTATGCAAACAGTAATTATAGAGTGCTTGCATATATKTTTTCAAATGGCTTTTCTTAAATAAAGTTTTAATAATTTCCAATTGCAAGCACATTTATTAACCTAACCACAGAAAAAGCTGTGCTGTCTTTTGAGTGCTTCCCTAGGTATGGTCTTAACATTAGTTATAAAAAGTTCAAAGCTGCTCCACTTTTGCATCTGGTCAGCCTTTTTTAATTCCCTTGAGGAYAGAAATATCTTTTACCTCTATCTTTTACCCAACAGCTATCAAAGAATCGCATAAACTGTATTGTTGCACTGCTTTTTGAAGAGCTGCTCTCATTAACACAGAAAATTCTTGGAAATGAGGAGTTCAAAGGTTTTATGCTAAAAAAGCACCAAAAAACCCCGAGTTACCATTGCTACCAGCAGCAATGGCACGTGGAAATTGATGCCAAAAATAAGTGACTCTTAATTTTTACTGACTACTCAGAAAAGGTTTATAATAATCTTTTTTTCTTTTTTAATTTGCATTAAAATGATTGTGAAAGAAGAAATGAAAAAAACCCCAAATAATTCTTCAAGTGTTAACTGAAAAAGAAAACACTGCCAATCCACAAAATTCCTATTAAAGTCATGACATTTCACTTTACCTTCCCCCTTAGACAAGCAGCAAGGAAGAAGAACAAATTCCAAAGTAATTTTAGCTTCTTTCCCATCACAAAAAAAAAAAAAAAATCAGAATCACAGAACAGATGGACAAAATGCTATATAATGAAACTTTCACGCTGGGGACTGTACTCAGTATCTGCCATAAATAGCCACCTCAAAACTGCCCCAGATCATTTCACCAAACCCAACATTTACCACAGATCTTCTTTTGAAATCACTGGGCTCAGTAAGAAGCCTGGACACCTCTGAGTGGTCCACTGACACATGTGTCTTCCAGGCCTGTGGTTCCCTGGATGGAATCCAAATCTCAAMGTTGCGATCCAATGCTTCCCGTACAATGTCTGGGGAGGAAGAGGCATTCAAGCTGAGCTTATCTAAAGCTACAGGCGTGAAGGATGACAACCAGCTAGTTATCTTAGAGGAAACATTTTCCACTGCACTTGATCTAAATTCCTTTTTCTGTCCAGAACATGCACAGCCCAGGTCTCCTCTCACAATCCTGCAGCTGTTCTTTGAATGGCCAGAGAATTGAAGTGCAGCTGGAAAAAGTAGCAGTACTTTTAGATAATAGCTGGTGGCATAACCACTTTTCCAGGCAGTGACAGACCTGGACTCACTGCACAGAAGTGAATGCAAAACCCAAAGCCAGAAACAGAAAGCACAGGAAAAATAACTCACTTGTGCAGTTCTGCAAAAGGGGTAAAAGAGAATCCTCAGTTGATTTCCACAACTGTAAAAGCAGACAGAAGCAGTTTTTGGAGCATCAAAAATAACTCAGACCTGTGTTGAATCTGCAAAGCCACTAAGATGGCAGGCACTGCCTTTGAGATCCCTCTCTCTCTGGCTTCTTTTTCTAAATAAAGTGTTCGCAGCTGCAGTCACCAAGAGCCCAGTTTAACWGATACCA
This sequence comes from Malurus melanocephalus, assembly GCF_030028575.1. Lineage (NCBI taxonomy): Eukaryota > Metazoa > Chordata > Aves > Passeriformes > Maluridae > Malurus > Malurus melanocephalus. Next base: position 279,940 of record NW_026623645.1, on the reverse strand, counting down.
ATGTTTTCAGCTCTACCCTATTTCTCAATCCCTACATTCAACAGAGACATAGGTGATTATCTCATCAGATAAATTCAGAAGGGCATAGAATTGCAGGTGCCAAGATAAGGAAGTGATAAGATTTTATAGTTCTGTGTATTTAAAAACCCACAGACTGAACACTTGTCCTTCTCTCAACTGCTTGGAACAGCAAAAGTGGAGATGAGGGATAAGCCACAGACCTGTCTCAAAATCTCAAACAAGCTGTTTTATTTTACGCTTAATCCTAACAGYTGAAGATGAATCATGTATCAAAAATATTAGTCAAATATTAGATACATGATACTGTGGCTCTGGTGCTGTGAGGGTGGCTCTCATTTATCTGATGATTTTCAGTCTTCAAGGCAGATTAAGTAAGGCTAAGGAGCTCTTCAAGGAGAGCAAGATGCAAACAAAACAGGATGTTTCTGTCTTCCCCAAGATCATCACTAGTGTTTCCACACAGCTTTCCACATGTAAATACTAGTCTAGTCCAAAAGTTTACTGCTACTACCAAGTGCTGAAAACTGGTTCATCCACAATCATCACCTCCTGGCTACTACCCTACTCCTATTTGCAGGCCAGGTCCCAGCTATCTGATGGTTTCTAATTTCTGCAGACTGGATACCATTTTCCTAGTTTTATTATGTTTTCATGAACGATAACAGATAACAGCTATTACCAAATAATTTACTTCCTGCCCTAGAAAACACATATGTTCTATGCCTGAGCAAAAAAAGCAAATTTAAAAAAAATAAAATCCTATTACCCTCATCTGTAGTGTTTTCACTTCTACTTTTTGCTTGCATCCTTCATTTAAAACTTCATTACTTCTGAAAGAAGCAAACATTTTAAATTCAATTATTCCTGCAGATCAAGGGGTTTTCTTTTCAGTGAAAGATCTTCAAGCAAAATGCWTATTGTTAATACAGAATAAACCAACAACAGCTACAAGACTGCTTCCATCAGCCCACTGACCACAATCTTGAAGCAGTTTGACTTGGACAAGCTAAGAGGATGATACAGGTGTTTCTGGATGGAACTCAGACCTCTGGATAACAGAAACAKCAAATAAATAAAGGCAAACTTTCACTCCAGTGATTGGCTTGATTTAGTATTAATGAAATACTACATTTGTTTGGGTATTTTTACCCTGATACTTGTGAATCTAGATTATTTAAACTGTTAATATCCTGGGTTATAATCCTGGAAAGTAGTTTGAGAGTTCATCAGAACAGGCCCATTMTGACATGATCAGCTGAGGGATCATAATTTTCCAGTAGTTATCCTGGGGACCTGAGAGATTTCTTGTCAGCAAAATCTTATATAACACCACCATCCTTTCCAGAACACTGAAAAGCAAAACCTAGCACGACTGAAACTTTGGCACCTAAAAGAAAATGCTGGAAATGCAAATTCCAGAAGTCACTTTCTGTGACACTTAACATTKTTCTAGCCAAAGAGGCCATTTTTATTCAGCAATGCTTACTATTCATGTTTGCTTTTTGCAAGTAATAACTTACCACAAGAGTAGCTGGTCCATTCTCATCTTCACAGAAAACACCACAGTTATGTGCAGCCACCSCACCTTCTTTATGTAATTGCATCTCTTCTTGAAAAGTCAGAATCTAAACAAAAATGAATTATCTCTTTTTTTAAATTTCCCAGAAATGCATGGAGAAACATGGCTAATTTTTCCCATATAATCTATTTTTTCACATATGGATCCACAAAGAGCAGCCTGTAATAACTCAGACACCAATAATATACAAAAGCTAGCCCCCAAAAAAATAACCCTGTACTTTTATCATGTCATACAACTTTTATGATCAATTTCCACAAAACTAGAAAAACCCAGTGCAACTTTTCTACTTTCAAATTCTTTGCATGTATGTATTTTGCAGACAGGTAAACACAGAAGCAATGTAACCATACATGACAAAATCTACTTTAGCCCATTATGAGCAATTTTTCCCTACATTGCACAAGTCTCAACATGGGAAAGAAGTGCTCAAGTCARTAAAGATTACAGTGAAGTAGATTGGGGATATGATAATTTCTAYTTCAGGCTCCAAATGATTGATRCRTAGAATYATAAAATGGTTTGGGTTAGAAAGGACCTCAAARGTCATCTATTTCCAACCCYCCTGGGTTGATTGCCRTGGGCAGGGGCATCAAATAGGATTTCAAAGAACCAACCATCATTTTTAAGGCATATTCATATTCCAATTATTTTATTATATACCTGCATTAGAACTTTCCTGATTTCTACACAAATCAAAAAGAAGTTTCCTTACARCTGAGTATGGTATAATTTGGCTTCTAGTTGTGGAAAGAAGAACTTCAGGTTTCTTTTTTCCCTTAAGTATTCCAGAATGGCTGCAACTGCACATCAGCTTAGGGCTGGATGCCAACAGCCACCTGGTAGCACAGAGAGATCTCCAAGACATTCCCTGATGTTCCTGCATAGTACATTCCACACACCACCCSCACTCGTGTTAAAAGGAGCTGTCTCTTGGGTCTAAGCTGGCCTACATCCCTGACCTTTTCCTTTCATCCCAGCACAGCATGGAATATAGTGCAGTTTCATCACAAACTCCAACTTCTCCACTGTCTTTCCATACATACACATACATAGAGGCTACACAAACAATTGTATCTATAGATAAATTAGACAACATTGACCCGCTGCTGCCATCAGCCTTGCACTCCCACCTAACTCTGGCTTCTTGATATATGCGACACCTCTGGGTCCACACACACCTTCCCACCCCACTGCTCTGTACCAGGCACCGAGGGGCTGAACTGGGATACAGAAAGGAAGGAAAAGCCTCCCACTGAAATCAGCAGAGACACTTCAAGCCCTTAGGCAGGTCACAGCCCCTTGCCTGGGGCTCCAGCCATTCATCCAATCCAGGGCATAGCCTGCAGCTCCACTGCTGCTGCATCCTGAGCTACTGGCATTACAGGTATTCCTCAACAACAGGCAATTCTTCAGCATGATGAAAACACCAAGGCATCAGTTTTAAATATTTTAGCTCCTTAAAAAAATCCTCCCTTTGCATGGGCTGGGGGCTGCACTTCTAGAGCACACGGGGCTTCGTCTTTTCATTTAGTCTGGATTATGATCAATGGAATGGGTGCACACTGCAACCAGCATTCCACAGATTCACCGGCACTAATACCTGTGTGCATATCAGCACAGCCATATAAAGAAACTGTAATACAGGCCAGTGTAACACAACAACTGCAAAGGTTAATTAAATCCTTCCCATCCACAGACAAAGCTGAAACAGTTCAAGATCCTAGATAAAAGGTGTCAGGGAAGATAGACCTCTTACTTATCACACAGCAAGCAAGACCAAATAKAAAAGACTAACCAGTAGCCTTTCCAATCCCACACTGCCAGCTGGCACCAAATGATAAGTTGAAGTGCTGCAAAGTGCGTTTTTYCTTGCTTTTATAACAGTGCAATTTTAATATGTGGTATATGGCACATTGCCATTTCCATTTTTTGAGTGCAAAAGCCTTGTACAGGGAACAGGGAGTACAGCCAACAGAACCAGGTCTACCTAGAACTCTGAACTAAAATTCATTTTTTCATGGGGGAACAGCAAATATTTGGGTTTTCRGTTAGTTTTCATATTCAACACTATTTATTTATTTGAACAAACTGTGAAAACAAGCTTTTAATAAATGCATTATCATCAAGAGGCTCTCATTTATCTTCAGCTCTGCTCAGATCAATTTTGCCAAAGGGATTCACAGCCACCTATATGCAAATTCTCATGGGAGCAGCAGAATCCCTCACACTACAGTCTGTGTGGGTGGAGGCATAGRACCCAGAAATCTCAACACATATGGATGACACTGCATTCAGCCCCACTACTTATCTGTAGGATTAGACAGGGGAAGCTCTGATTGATTAACCCTTGCTGTTTCCAGCCCTACGTTCATCATAACCACCCTACCTCAGAGAGGTCAGTCTCAAGGACAAAGTGTTTGGTGTTACAGACACTGTAGAAGGCACTTTTGTTTGAGGTGTGCATGCAGGTAATTACTGGCATGATGGTAAGTATTCACACTTATTTTCTAATGCAGATAAAAGGCAAGCACACATTGTTGAAAGAAAAATCTCTTTGATCCAACTTTATCCTGAAAATAATAACTATCAAAAAGAGAGTCATGGTTACAAACCTACCCAAATAGATGCATTTTACTTCTATATGATTATCTGTGGGGTTTTTTTAAATTTATTGCGTATTATTAAATTGGTGGCTCAGTGTAAGCATTTCTCTTTCTGCATTTAAGTCGCTAACAGAGCAGGATAAAGAGGCAGATTATGAGACAGCCTTCTTTCAAAACCTGGAGACTCCCAAGACCAGTCTAAGAAAACTGATAAGCAGGCTAGAAACCTGAAAATTTGGGGATAAGAGTAGGGATTGAAAATGAAGACATCTCAGAATAAGACTAATGCTATTGCATGTCGATGTTGCAGAATTACAATGGCATAACAAAACATGGTTGTTAGGGCCTGCCTAAATTAACTGCTGTACTGCCTCTGAAATGAGACAACAATTACATTAAAAAAAAAGCCACTGCACACAGACAGAAACCTTTTACGGAAAATTCTGTTTTGTGAACATCTGCTTCTCAGCAAAACAGGCAGTCTCTTAAAGTTCCTAAGTAGGAATCTCTTCCATCTCTGGCATCTGAATTCCCCCATTTCCCCCTAAATGACACATCTTAACTAAACCTCCTGAAATAAGTATACTGCAAAATCATACCTCTGAATCTGGGTGTTTGGTTGGTTTCCACTTAAACTATCATTTATATTATCKCCAACAACTAAGAACAGAAGGATTATTTTAATTATAGTCATATTACCATTAGAAGTCCCTCCAATAATTTTGAAACCTTTAGGGGAAAAGAATTTTCATATATATGTATATATAGGGTRCAATTTAAAAAAATGCTGTGGGCTATCAGATTCATGCTTTTAGTGGGTTTTGGTGTCAAGTTTCTGAAAACACATTGTGTTATTTTAGCAAAACAGTTTATTTCTAGGATTGTTTAGAATGCACACACAAGATATTTTTTTTAGGTGAAATTAAACAACTATAAATCTTAGTGACTACAAATAGAAATCCTTCMCAAGATAATCCTGCAAAAGTCCAAACTCATACAGTTAAAATAGGACTCAAAAAAGTTAAACTGCTTTTCATATATGAAACAGACACTAGCGGAAGTGCAATGCATCAGGACTATGGAAGCAACAAGCAAAAAAATTTTACAAACCAGAAAGCACAACAGTTTTGTAGATGAAGATAAAACCATACCTAAAAAGCTTCAAAACCAAGGAATAAATAATGTATCTTTTATATAATCAGTAATGTGACTTGGTTATGGAATAAATGTAGACCAAGAGTACAAAAACAGACTATCTCAGAGAATGCCACCAGATAAAATTATTAACAAACTAAACAGTCAATTTTGTTATACCACTTAGTAAAACCACAGTCATTGTTCACTGCGTGGGCAGCACCTTAAGAAAGTCAGGGTTTTGGCTTGGTTTTTTTTCCGAAAATTCACAGCAAAAGTCAGTGCAAATCAGTTGTTTGTCCATTTCTAACACAGAGCTCCCCTGAATSCAAGCGTTTTCTCAATCCCAAACCCAATGTGAAAAGGGAAAACCAGAGAAAACTCTCAGGAGTATCTGACCTCAGGGGAGGTGGGAGGGGATGGGAAACATTCTGCTCAAATTCCCATTTAACTCAGCTGTGCCATGCCCTGGTCCCACCTGTGCGCACAGACACACACGTTTTCATAGCATCA